>NC_088406.1:7419066-7499066 GCF_034236695.1 Oncorhynchus nerka
TCCGGAAATCCCTCAAGCAGCTGATTGGTCGTCTCCATGGCTAATTGGAGAGCTGACTCCGCCCCCTCGTCAAGACAGCTGTCTCCAATTACCCATTCCATCTGAAGATATATAAATGCCAGTGTTCTGTTCAGGAGAGAGAGCTTTTTGTAGAGATTTTCTGAGAGATTTTGCTAGAGATTTTGCTAGAGGTTGATTTTGCTGAGAGTTGGTATATTTTGTGAGTTTGTTGCTCAGATAGAGCTTATTTGATGTCCTTTGTTAGTTTGTTTGAAAATTGTTTAATATTCTGTTTCATTTGTTCCCAGGGGGGAAGGGGAAGGCACCTTGGGAGTGCTTAGGCAAGAGGCCCGCGGGCATACATATACCCGTAGCATATTCGCTGTCTAGGCACACTAGGTAAGACCTGGGCGGACCACCCCCTGTATTTTGGTTAGGGCACCAGGTGGTGCTAAATTAGGTAAGTAGTGGGTAGGCAGGTAAGATAGGAGAGGGGGAGGTTTTGAGATTTACTTTCTTTGCTTTGGTTCAGTCCAGCCCCTTTTTCCCATATTACCGTGTAAAGGAATAAAGTCCTTGTAAACGGTACCACATTCTGTCTGTTGTCATTCTTACTTGCACCTACAGTCCATACCTTTTTCGCTTCACAGAGAGTTTAGTTGTAGCAGGGTGTTGCGTTCCCTCTTCATAGAGGCGTGCGTAACACTGGCAACTCTCAAGGCCCCATGTCTATCATGGTACTGTGTGGCTCAGTTGGTATAGAGTGGCACTTGCAAGGGTTGTGGGTTCGATTACCATGGGGAACCAACACAAAAATGTATGCATTCACTACTGCAAGGTGTTATGGATAAGAGTGTCTGCAAAATGACTAAACTGTAATTATATCAGTCTGTCTACAACATTGACTCAGCAAAAAAAGAAATGTCCTCTCACTGTCAACTGCGTTTATTTTCAGCAAACTTAACATGTGTAAATATTTCTATGAACATAACAAGATTCAACAACTGAGACATAAACTCCACAAGTTCCACAGGGGGTCAAAATCAAAAGTAACAGTCAGTGTCTGGTGTGGCCACCAGCTGCATTAAGTACTGCAGTGCATCTCCTCCTCATGGATTGCACTAGATTTGCCAGTTCTCGTTGTGAGATGTTACCCCACTTTTCCACCAAGGCACCTGCAAGTTCCCATACATTTCTGGGGGGAATGACCCTAGCCCTCACCCTCCGATCCAACAGCTCCCAGACGTGCTTAATGGGATTGAGATCCGGGCTCTTCTCTGGCCGTTGGCAGAACACTGACATTCCTGTCTTGCAGGATATCACGCACAGAACGAGCAGTATGGCTGGTGGCATTGTCATGCTGGAGGGTCATGTCAGGATGAGCCTGCAGGAAGGGTACCACATGAGGGAGGAGGATGTCTTCCCTGTAATGCACAGCGTTGTCATGCTGGAGGGTCATGTCAGGATGAGCCTGCAGGAAGGGTACCACATGAGGGAGGAAGGGTACCACATGAGGGAGGAGGATGTCTTCCCTGTAACACACAGCGTTGTCATGCTGGAGGGTCATGTCAGGATGAGCCTGCAGGAAGGGTACCACATGAGGGAGGAGGATGTCTTCCCTGTAACGCACAGCGTTGTCATGTTGGAGGGTCGTGTCAGGATGAGCCTGCAGGAAGGGTACCACATGAGGGAGGGTCATGTCAGGATGAGCCTGCAGGAAGGGCACCACAAGAGGGAGGAGGATGTCTTCCCTGTAATGCACAGCATTGTCATGCTGGAGGGTAATGTCAGGATGAGCCTGCAGGAAGGGTACCACATGAGGGAAGAGGATGTCTTCCCTGTAACGCACAGCGTTGTCATGCTGGAGGGTCGTGTCAGGATGAGCCTGCAGGAAGGGTACCACATGAGGGAGGAGGATGTCTTCCCTGTAACGCACAGCGTTGAGATTGCCTGCAATGACAACAAGCTCAGTCCAATGATGCTGTGACAGACCGCCCCAGACCATGATGGACCCTCCACCTCCAAATCGATCCCTCTCCAGAACAACCGGGGTGATGGGGTAACGCTCATTCCTTCAACGATAAATGCGAATCCGACCATCACCCCTGGGAACACAAAACCGTGACTCGTCAGTGAAGAGCACTTTTTGCCACTCCTGTCTGGTCCAGCGACGGTGGGTTTGTGCCCAAAGGCGATGTTGTTGCCGGTGATGTCTGGTGAGGACCTGCCTTACAACAGGCCTACAAGCCCTCAGTCCAGCCTCTCTCAGCCTATTGCGGACAGTCTGAGCACTGATGGAGGGATTGTGTGTTCCTGGTGTAACTCTGGCAGTTGTTGTTGCCATCCTGAACAGGTGTGATGTTCGGATGTACCGATCCTGTGCTGGTGTTGTTACACGTGGTATGCCACTGCGAGGACAATCAGCTGTCTGTACTGTCTCCCTGTAGCGCCATTTTAGGCGTCTCACAGTATGGACATTGCAATTTATTGCCCTGGCCACATCTGCAGTCCTCATGCCTCCTTGCAGCATGCCTAAGGCACATTCACGCAGATGAGCAGGGACCCTGGGTATCTTTCTCTTGGTGTTTTTCAGAGTCAGTAGAAAGGCCTCTTTAGTGTCCTAAGTTTTCATAACTGTGACCTTAATTGCCTACCGACTGTAAGCAGTTAGTGTCTTATGTTACGGTTTTCTTCCGTCGAAGGAGAGTCGGACCAAAATGCAACGTGGTAATTTTCATACATGTTTATTGAACGACAAAAATACGAACAATACAAAACAACAAACGGAACGTGAAAACCTATACAGCCTATCTGGTGACTACAAACACAGAGACAGGAACAATCACCCACAGAACACTCAAAGAATATGGCTGCCTAAATATGGTTCCCAATCAGAGACAACGATAAACACCTGCCTCTGATTGAGAACCACTCCAGACAGCCATAGACTTGGCTAGATACCCCCACTATGCCACACACCCAATACCTGGGGTGGCAGGGTAGCCTAGTGGTTAGAGCGTTGGACTAGTAACCGGAAGGTTGCGAGTTCAAACCCCCGAGCTGACAAGGTACAAATCTGTCGTTCTGCCCCTGAACAGGCAGTTAACACACTGTTCCTAGGCCGTCATTGAAAATAAGAATTTGTTCTTAACTGACTTGCCTGGTTAAATAAAGGTACAATTTTAAAAAAACTAACAAAACCCCAAGACAAAACACACCACAATAAACCCATGTCACACCCCGGCCTAACCAAATAAATAATGACAAACACAACATACTTCGACCAGGGCGTGACATCATAATGATCCTTCCACAGGTTTATGTTCATTAATTGTTTATGGTTCATTGAACAAGCATGGAAAACAGTGTTTAAACTCTTTACAATGAAGATCTGTGAAGTTATTTTGTATTTTTACGAATTACCTTTGAAAGACAGGGTCCTGAAGGGTGGCATTTCTTTTTTTGCTGAGTTTAAATACATTTTCTACGGTCCACGCAGTGATTATATTTGCACTCGGGGCCATACTAGAGATCTGGAAATACACCTGTAATAATATAATATCTTTATATTCTGTGTGTTCTATGTGTTCTATGTGTTCTGTGTGTTCTGTGTGTTCTATGTGTTCTGTGTGTTCTGTGTGTTCTATGTGTTTTCTGTGTTCTCTGAGTTGACTGTGTTCTATGTATTCATGTCAACAGTGAAGAGGAGACTCCGGGATGCTGGCCCTCTATGCAGAGTTCCTCTGTCCAGTGTCTGTGTTCTTTTGCCCATCTTAATCTTTTATTTTTATTGGCCAATCTGAACTATGGCTTTTTCTTTGCAACTCTGCCTAGAAGGCCAGCCTCCCGGAGTCGCCTCTTCACTGTTCATGTTGAGACTGGTGTTTTGCGGGTACAATTTAATGAAGCTGCCAGTTTAGGACTTAGGAAGTGTCTGTTTCTCAAACTAGACACTCTAATGTACTTGTCCTCTTGCTCAGTTGTGCACCGGGGCCTCCCACTCCTCTTTATATTCTGGTTAGAGCCAGTTTGCTCTGTTCTGTTAAGGGTGTAGTACACAGAGCTGTACGAGATCTTCAGTTTCTTTGCAATTTCTCACATGGAATAGCCTTCATTTCTCAGAACAAGAATAGACTGACGAGTTTCAGAAGAAAGTTATTTGTTTCTGGTCATTTTGAGACTGTAATCAAATTCAGAAATGCTGATGCTCCAGATACTCAACTAGTCTAAAGAAGGACAGTTTTATTGCTTATTTAATCAGAACAACAGTTTTGAGCTGTGCTAGCATAATTGCAAAAGGGTTTTCTAATGATCAATTCGGCTTTTAAAATGATGAACTTGGATTAGCTAACACAATGTGCCATTGGAACACAAGAGTGATGGTTGCTGATAATGGGCCTCTATACGCCTATGTAGATATTCCATTTAAAAAATCTGCCGTTTCCAGCTACAATAGTCATTCACAACATTAACAATGTCTACACTGTATTTCTGATCAATTTTATGTTATTTTAATGGAGAAAAAAATAGCTTTTCTTTCAAAAACAAGGACATTTCTAAGTGAACGCAAACTGTTGAACAGTAGTGTATATACCAGTACTTCATACCACCAACTAATCCTCCATCTATATACCAGTACCACCAACTAATCCTCCATCTATATACCACCAACTAATCCTCCATCTATATACCAGTACTTCATACCAGCAACTGACATCTATATACCAGTACTTCATACCAGCAACTAATCCTCCATCTATATACCAGTACTTCATACCAGCAACTGACATCTATATACCAGTACTTCATACCAGCAACTAATCCTCCATCTACAGTGGGGCAAAAAAGTATTTAGTCAGCCACCAATTGTGCAAGTTCTCCCACTTAAAAAGATGAGTGAGGCCTGTAATTTGTATCATAGGTACACTTCAACTATGACAGACAAAATGAGAAAAAAAAATCCTGAAAATCACATTGTAGGATTTTTTATGAATTTATTTGCAAATTATGGTGGAAAATAAGTATTTGGTCATCTACAAACAAGCAATATTTCTGGCTCTCACAGACCTGTAACTTCTTCTTTAAGAGGCTCCTCTGTCCTCCACTCATTACCTGTATTAATGGCACCTGTTTGAACTTGTTATCAGTATAAAAGACACCTGTCCACAACCTCACTTTGAATAATGCAATGAAGGCAGAAGGTTGTATAGAAAGCTCCAGTATCTTGGAAAACTTTGAAAAAATTGATATCCAGAAATCTGTCAATTTCAGGCATGTCCAAAACATGTGTAATAAAGTAACAGGAGGCTGCTTTACATTGGTCACAAGTGGGATCTAGTTCTGGTCTAATCTTGGATCATTTTGCCTTTGACCAATACAGCCAATTAACTATTTTAAATTGAAATACAGCCTGTCTTAGACATATAGATGAAGAATGTATTCTCTGAAGCATACTCTGCCAAGGTTAGTCTGACACTTGTTCACCTAAATCCCATTGGATCTTAAGAGAGTTCAGAGAATACAGATTGTGTGACTTTAATAACATAGGGATTAAGTTTATGCACCGTTTTGATATAAAGGGTTCACTTTAAAAACAGAATCTAGAAGGGACGTAGGTGGACGTGATGGGAATGTTATTAAACTCAATGATGCTGTGACAGACCGCCCCAGACCATGATGGACCCTCCACCTCCAAATCGATCCCTCTCCAGAACAACCGGGGTGATGGGGTAACGCTCATTCCTTCAACGATAAATGCGAATCCACCAACGTTTGATATAAAGGGTTCACTTTAAAAACAGAATCTAGAAGGGACGTAGGTGGACGTGATGGGAAGTGACTAGAGTACGAAGACACTGCAATTGTGTAATTTTGTATCTAAATAAATGGGATCTAGGAATATTGAACTGTTCAAAAGATGTAAAGTCCATATAAAAAAAGTCATTCAGTGAGGAGATTCCAGACCAGGTATGAAACGCCCGGTCTAATAACGGTGGAAGGAATGTATAGTTCTTTAATAATGAGGCAGAAGTTGACTGAGACCAAACGTTCGCTTGAACTGTTTCACAATAGTTTTTTTTGTGTACTTGGAAACAGGCTAATGCAGGTTTTGAGCAGAGTAAGGCAGCTAAGGAGGTGGGTCCACAGGCTGAGATCTCCAAGGTAAGCCATTATAGGTTCAGCTAGTTTAGAGTAGAGTAAGGCAGCTAATGAGGTGGGTCCACAGGCTGAGATCTCCAAGGTCAGCCATTATAGGTTCAGCTAGTTTAGAGTAGAGTAAGGCAGCTAATGAGGTGGGTCCACAGGCTGAGAGGTCAACCATTGTGGGCCTGTAACGTCAGGGACTTCTGTCATCCAATATAGAATGATTTTTATATTAGCTGTCCAGTAATAATATTGAATGTTCGGAAGTGCTAGACCAACCTGTGGATCTTTGCAATACGCTCTCACGTATCCAAGGGTTTTTCTTGTTCCAAGAATAAAGCAGATATCAGTTTATCTGTAGAGGTATGTCAAATTCCCAAATATTTTCCCAATACCCAAATTCCCAAATATTTCAATTTCTGTGTAGTTACTCTGAAGGACACATGACTAAAAGAAGTTTGCACGGCAGAAGGATTAATAGGCATTAATTCACATTTTTGTAGATTAATCTTCAACCCAGATATTTTTCCAACTGTCTTTAGAAGAACCAGGATCTCTGGAAGACCAGTTAAAGCGGCAGACATATATATTATCATGTCATCCGCATAGAGTGAGACTTTATGCTCTAAGCACCCATTTGATAGTGGTGTTATTACATATTGCTATAGCTAAAGGCTGAATTGCAATGGAAAACAACTGAGGGGATAGAGGACAACCCTGGCTTGTCCCAAATTGAAGTTGGACTAAGGATGAAAGGTTGTCATTTGTGCACACTGCAGCCATAAGGGAGGAGTAAAATACTTTGACCCAGGACATAAAATTGGGACCGAATCCAAATTGTTTGAGAGTATAAAATAGATAATCCCACTCCACCCGATCAAACGTCTTCTCAGCATTTACATTACATTTAAGTCATTTAGCAGACGCTCTTATCCAGAGCGACATCAAATGACAAAATATCTCTGGAGTGTCAGATGAATATTTTTTTTTCAAGAATTTGCTCAGTAATCCATCGGGTCTTCACTGCGTAGATTTAATTGCCAACACAATCTCTTCTACAGAGAGCTGTTCGCCTAGTTCAGCAGCTGTCTCAGGTTCAACTGGGGCGGCAGGGTAGCCTGGTGGTTAGAGTGTTGGACTAGTAACCGAAAGGTTGCAAGTTCAAACCTCCAAGCTGACAAGGTACAAATCTGTCCTTCTGCCCCTGAACAAGTTAACCCACTGTTCCTAGGCCGTCATTGAAAATGAGAATTGGTTCTTAACTGACTTGCCTAGTTCAATAAAGGTAAAATAAATATAAAAAACTGTAGGAATATCTAAATTCTCAAAGAAGGTGTCGAGTAAGGTAGCATTACCAGCGGATTCCGACGTGTATAATTGTGAGTAAAAGTTATGCTTGAATTTACCTCTAAATGATCAATATATTTGTTACCCAGCTCGTTATAGTTATCTCAGTTATAGTTTGATTTTCGGTTCTCTGACGCAGCTGGTGTGCTAGCATTTTCCCTGATTTATCATGTTCAGTCGAGTTGAAAGAAGATCAAACTCTGTCTGAAGTGTCAAACGTTGTTTTAGTAAATCTGCTGATGAAGAGTGTGAATATGCCATATCCAAATCCAAGATTGTGTTTGTAAATTAGTCTTGCGCTGTCTGAAATAATTTGGCCCCTCAGATAAGCCTTAATTGATTCCCATACTGTTATAGGAGACATTCCAGAGGTTTGATTAATCTCTCTAGGGTATGTGGGACGCTAGAGTCACATCTGGCCAACATCCAGTGAGATTGCAGAGCTCCAAATTCAAATACAGAAATACTCATTTTAAAATTCTGAAAACAAAACATATTTTACATAGGTTTAAAGATTAACTTCTTGTGAATCCAACCACGGTGTCAGATTTAAAAAATGCTTTACGGCAAAAGCATACCCTACGATTATTTGAGAACATAGCCCAGTTGACAAATTATTACAAACAGTAACCAGCCAAGCAGAAGCGTTCCAAAACTCAGAAATAGAGAAAAAAATTATCCCTTACCTTTGATGATCTTCATATGGTGGCATTCAGAAGACATTAATTTACTCAATAAATGTTCCTTTTGTTCGATAAAGTCTCTTTATATCCAAAAATCTCAGTTTGTTCGCGCGTTTTCTTCAGTAATCCACAGGCTCAAACGTAGTCAAAACAGGCAGACAAAAAACAATCCAAATTGTATCTGTCAAGTTCATAGAAACATGTCAAAAGATGTTTATATTCAATCCTCAGGTTGTTTTTAGCCTAAATGATCTATAATATTTCAACCGGACAATAACGTTGTCAATATATGGTGGTTGGTATATGGTCATGCGCATGAAAAAGCTCTGTGACAATGCAGGGTCCACTCATTCAGACTGCTCTTACTCATTTATAAGAATACAAGCCTGAAACAATTTCTACAGACTGTTGACATATGGTGGAAGGCTTAGGAACTGCAAATTGAGTCCTAAGTCAATGGATACTGTAATGGCATTGAATAGAAAACTACAAAACCACAAAGAAAATACTTCCTGGATGGATTTTTCTCAGGTTTTCGCCTGCCAAATCAGTTATGTTATACTCACAGGCACTATTTTAACAGTTTTGGAAACTTTAGAGTGTTTGCTATCCAAATCTACCAGTATATACATATCATATCTTTTAGGCCCGAGTAGCAGGCCGTTTAATTTGGGAATGCTTTTCATCCAAAATTCTGAATGCTGCCCCCTAGAAGAAAAAGAAGAAGAAGAAGAAGAAGAAGAAGAAGAAGAAGAGAAGTTAAGATGAAGAAACAGCTCAATTTGAGATGATATAAAAGCAACAAAGGTTTCTTCTTCTTCGATAGTGAGTTGAGAATGTGAAATGTCAGAATAATAGTAGAGAGAGCGATTTACTTCAGCTTTAATTTCTTTCATCACATTCCCAGTGGGTCAGAAGTTTACATACACTCAATTAGTATTTGGTAGCATTGCCTTTAAATTTTTTAACTGGGGTCCAACGAATCGGGTAGCCTTCCACAAGCTTCCCACAATAAGTTGGGTTCATTTTGGCCCATTCCTCCTGACAGAGCTGTTGTAACTGAGTCAGGTTTGTAGGCCTCCTTGCTCGCACATGCTTTTTTTCAGTTCTGCCCACACATTTTCTATAGGATTGAGGTCAGAGCTTTGTGATGACCACTCCAATACCGTAACTTTGTTGTCCTTAAGACATTTTGCCACAACTTTGGAAGTATGCTTGGGGTCATTGTCCATTTGGAAGACCTATTTGCGACCAAGCTTTAACTTCCTGAGTGATGTCTTGAGATGTTGCTTCAATATATCCACATACTTTTCCTCCCTCATGATGCCATCTATTTTGTAAAGTGCACCAGTCCCTACTGCAGCAAAGCACCCCCACAACATGATGTTGCCACCCCCATGCTTCACGGTTGGGAGGGTGTTCTTCAGCTTGCAAGCCTCCCCCTTTTCCTCCAAACAAAACAATGGTCATTATGGCCAAACAGTTTTATTTTTGTTCCATCAGAGCAGAGGACATTTCTCCAAAAAGTACGATCTTTGTCCCCTTGTGCAGTTGCAAACCGTAGTCTAGATTTTTTATGGCGATGTTGTAGCAGTGGCTTCTTCCTTGCTGAGCGTCGACATAGGACTTCGACATAGGACTTCTTTTACTGTGGATATAGATACTTTTGCACCTGTTTCCTCTAGCATCTTCACAAGATCCTTTGATGTTGTTCTGGGATTGATTTGCACTTTTCGCACCAAAGTACATTAATCTCTAGGAGACAAACCTCGTCTCCTTCCTGAGATGTATGACGGCTTCGTGGTCCCAAGGCATTTTACTTGCGTACTATTGTTTGTACCGATGAACGTGGTACCTTCAGGCGTTTGTAAATTGCTCCCAAGGATGAACCAGAAAATTGGAGGTCTGCAGTTTTTTCCCGAGGTCTTGGCTGATTTCTTTTGATTTTCCTATGATGTCAAGCAAAGAGACACTGAGTTTGAAGGTAGGCCTTGAAATACATTCACAGGTACACCTCCAATTGACTCAATTAGCCTCTAATTGAGCTTCTAAAGCCATGACATCATTTTTTGGACTTTTCCAAGCTGTTTAAAGGCACAGTCAACTTAGTGTATGTAAACTTCTGACCCACTGGACTTGTGATACAGTGAATTATAAGTGAAATAATCTGTCTGTAAACAATTGTTGGAAAAATTACCTGTGTCATGCACAAAGTAGATGTCCTAACTGACTTGCCAAAACTATAGTTTGTTAACAGGAAATGTGTGGAGTGATTGAAAAATGACTTTTAATGACTCCAACCTAAGTGTATGTAAACTTCCGACTTCAACTGTACTTATTTTACAACCCAAAACTAGGCTGTTTGAAAAAAAAAGGATAACACATTTTATAAATCACATCTTACAGCAATACCACCAAGTTAGCGGCAAAGTCTTTAAAGAAATGACATGGCCTAATGATAGAACTGTGCTTTGTCTAACCAGGATAAGGGCACTATCGATAACTCGATACGAGCAGCTTCATGGTAATCAAATTAAACGTAAGAAAAGGTGAATTGACTCACCAGAACTAACGTTACCTAATAATAACAATATCCACTGATACCACTGGCAACACTGTACAGTATCTACAAAAGTCAAAAAGAGTTGACAGTGGTAAAGGCACATTTATCTGTTACCACAATCGCCAAATAGGTGAACATTCAGTCATTTGCTTCGGCTGACCTCGGTAGAATGTTCGACTTTACAAAGGCCAATGCCTAATACGGATCTTGGAACTCTTTTTCTTGCCATTGTATGTGAAACAGAGCCAGGCAGGAAAATCCACACCATACCAATACCAATACCATACCATGGGTATTGCATCGAAGTGGGCAAAATTATCTGGCACGCCGAAGAACATCAATACAATCCTGATAGTAGTGTAGTTTAGCCACAATGACGCAATGTGTTCCGCCAGGCTTTCTCACTTGAGAGCCCCAATGTGAGCCGTCTACAAGGACGTCTTTATCCAATTTGAGAGCTTTGTTCAATAACTTTGAGACTGATGAAGTAGATCTTGAGCCCTCAGCTATCCACATGATCCTGATGTTGGATATTTGCACATAACCTTGTGAATGTTTGGCTCTTAAGGCATAATCCGTCTGGAGCTTCTTAACCGTGTTTTGTATCGTAGTCGTGCCGTTATTAACCTTGTTCCTTGTTCCATGTCGGAGACAGGTTTCTTAACTGTACCCGGTTCAATACGAACCATTTGTGTACGCTTTGCCAAGTTTATTCTTAGCCTGCTTGTAACTCCGAATTAGTAAAATTGAAGTCCTCACTGAGCGCCTCCTTGAGTTCCCGACTTGAGAATTAATTAAACGTCCGCTCTGATGGCAGCAAGATTCTCGGCCTTCACATCCTCAGTGTTGATGTTTTCCGCGTAGCCGAGGGGAGGAGCCGCTGCTCCCACTTGTTGACGAACTCGAGCTCCTCGTCTTTGGCCTCGTGTTGTCTCTTTTGTCAGTGACTCCGCAGAACTTTAAGTTATGCAGGTTATGCGCCATTTACGTAATAAAAACAAAGATACAAGTTGAACAAAGTAAAGCAAATCATTCAAATGCTGGGAGTTGTAGTTCTTTTTGGGGCCAAAGTGCATGGAAAGTATTAAATAAATGCAATTTCAGCAGGAGACAAAAAACGTGACCCCCCCCACCCAAACATACCAGGATTTGTCCAATAGAAACTCTCGTTTGCAACTGTTGGACTAATGATTATACTCTAGAACAGCTAGATGCAGGAAAGAGTTTGCAAGGCGGTATTGAATGTGTCAATTTCTGCTAAATGAATTACTCAAATTTCTCTCGACCTGTGTGCAGCTATGTTGTAAACTGTCACACTGCTAGCCTTATGCCTAACCCTAACTTAACCACACTGCTAGCTTTATGCCTCACCCTAACCGTAACCACACTGCTAGCCTTATGCCTCACCCTAACCTTAACCACACTGCTAGCCTTATGCCTCACCCTAACCTTAACCACACTGCTAGCCTTATGCCTCACCCTAACCTTAACCACACTGCTAGCTTTATGCCTCACCCTAACCGTAACCACACTGCTAGCCTTATGCCTCACCCTAACCTTAACCACACTGCTAGCTTTATGCCTCACCCTAACCGTAACCACACTGCTAGCCTTATGCCTCACCCTAACCTTAACCACACTGCTAGCCTTATGCCTCACCCTAACCTTAACCACACTGCTAGCCTTATGCCTCACCCTAACTTAACCACACTGCTAGCCTTATGCCTCACCCTAACCTTAACCACACTGCTAGCCTTATGCCTAACCGTAACCACACTGCTAGCCTTATGCCTCACCCTAACCGTAACCACACTGCTAGCCTTATGCCTCACCCTAACCTTAACCACACTGCTAGCCTTATGCCTCACCCTAACCGTAACCACACTGCTAGCCTTATGCCTCACCCTAACCGTAACCACACTGCTAGCCTTATGCCTCACCCTAACCTTAACCACACTGCTAGCCTTATGCCTCACCCTAACCGTAACCACACTGCTAGCCTTATGCCTCACCCTAACCGTAACCACACTGCTAGCCTTATGCCTCACCCTAACCTTAACCACACTGCTAGCTTTATGCCTCACCCTAACCGTAACCACACTGCTAGCCTTATGCCTCACCCTAACCGTAACCACACTGCTAGCCTTATGCCTCACCCTAACCTTAACCACACTGCTAACCCTAACCCTAGCCTTATGCCTCACCCTAACCTCAACCACACTGCTAACCTTATACCTAACCCTAACCCTAACCACACTGCTAGCCTTATACCTAACCCTAACCTTAACCACACTGCTAGCCTTATGCCTCACCCTAACCTTAAATTAAGACCAAAAATCAAAATTTCATCATTCTTACTATATGCAATCTTTTATTTAACTAGGCAAGTCAGTTAAAGAACCAATTCTTATTTACAATGACGTCCCTACCCCGGTCCAAACCCAGACGACGCTGGGCCAATTGTGCGCCCCCCAATCTACAGAACTCCCAATCACGGCCAGATGTGATGCAGCCTGGATTCAAACCAGGGATTGCAGTAACACCTTTTTTTTTTGCACTGAGATGCAGTGTTCGTAGACCACTTGCGCCACTCGGGTATAGCCCAACCTCAGGGACTGGAAGTAGTTCGGTAGTTAGGTGTTTGGAGAAGGTTGTTTTAATGGGGACTGTGGATCTGTCTCCGTCTTTTAGATCGTTAGTGACATCGCTGACAGTACCGATTCAATTTGAATGGAACTTATGTGAAGGACGTCTTCTCCATAGAGAATTAAAGCGGCCTTTTCCGACCATTTTAAAAGTAATCAAAGTTGTCAACTGGGTGGGGATTCCCATGGGTTATAGCCTCAATGGTGCTACCTATGCTGTCACAGGCAGTACGATGGCACAGCTATAAGGATGCGTCCTTTATCTATCGCCATAGAGATCAGGTATTGACTACATTACACTGATTGGCCAGATGGTGGCGCTATAACAAAAAAAGGTTGAAAATGCTCAACTTTGAAAGGTCACGCCCGCTCACCCCGTTTGACCTAAAGTCATGCAATTCGGTACCAAGGTCCCTCTCCTCACAAGTAACACATTTTCCTCAGAGCCCCGTAAGTTCCACCAATCAGTCAAAGATATTCATATCGTAACAACGTTTGACTCAACATATGCAAGAACATACATATCAACCCCACGGTGGCGCTATAACAGGCACATGTTAATATCTCTTTGATCTCTTTGACTCAGAGAGATTACGTTTTGGTACACACGCTCAGGGTAGCTAACCCCCACGGTGGCGCTATAACAGGCACATGTTAATATCTCTTTGATCTCTTTGACTCAGAGAGATTACGTTTTGGTACACACGCTCAGGGTAGCTAACCCTCACTGCTACTACAAGGTATTGATCAGAGATGAAGAGGAGTTGAAGTGAATCTATGCCGATATCTATGCTGATATACTTGTTCAGACTGAGCGCCGAGAATCCCCAGATTTTGTGTTATTAAAACACTCTACAACAAAGACTTCTTAGTGACCAATAAGCTTTCTTTGTTCTGAACACCTCCACAAACAAAGGTAATGTGGTTTGGTAAAAAAGAATGCCACTCTCCCCACAGGTGTGATTACTATCTCTGAGGGTTATCGATCGGCATGTAAGGGTGCTCTCGAGTGACTAGATGTTCTTTACCATTCGGCCATCAGATTTGACACAAATGCTCCTTATAGGACACATCACTTCACTCTATACTCCTCTGTAAACTGGTCATCTCTGTACACTCGTCACAAGACCCACTGGTTGATACTTGTTTATAAAACCCTCCCTATCTGAGATATGTACTGCAGCCCTCATCCTCCACCCGTTCTTCCAGTCACATTCTGTTAGAGATCCCCAAAACACACACCCCTGGGTCGCTCCTCTTTTCAGTTCAAACTGGACAGTTTTATCTCCATCTCTTCATTCAAGGACTCAATCATCAACACTCTTACTGACAGTTGTGGCTGCTTCGCGTGATGTATTGTTGTCTCTACCTTCTTGTTTAGTTAACCAGGCAAGTCAGTTAAGAACACATTTTTATTTACATTGACGGCCTACCCTGGCAACGCTGGGCCTCTTGTCATGATGTGTGTTTTGTCCTATATTTATAATATTTATTTTTATTTTAATTCTAAAATCCCAGCCCCCGTCCCCGCAGGAGGCCTTTTGCCTTTTGATAGGCCGTCATTGTAAATAAGAATTGGTTCTTAACTGACTTGCCGAGTTAAAGGAAGAAAAAACTATATATACTGTGTATATATATATATATTATATTATATATATACTGTATATATATACATATTATATTATATATATGCAGTATATATATATATATATATATATATTATATTATATACTGTATATATTATATATAAGGCCATGTACTAATATATATGTATATTTATTTTACTCCCCCGTACAGAAGATTACTCTCATGTCCAATGACTCTTATGTGTAATGAAATGGAACTGTGAGTCATGATCAAGGGCTATTGTGATTCCATCATCCATTAATGTGCTGTATGAAATAGAATATTAGGCCTCATCCTAAACTGCACTCTATTCCTTTATATAGTGCAAAATGTGTTTTGACCAGGGCCCATAAGGACTCTCTTCAAAAAGTAGTGCACTATATAGGGAATATAGGGTACCATCTGAGATGCAGAGAGTCTTCCCGGGTTTCTGGGAAGTTGTGGATGCTGCCAGGTTGAAAAGTTCAGTGATGTAGTTCAATATGTTGTGTAAACAACATCAGTGTTAACGTTACTCTACAGTCTATCAACTGAACAATGGTAAGAACTAGTAACAAAGCGACAGCCTCTGCACTGAACTCATTAAACGACTGACCGTGCCTAAATCAATACATTTACTATCCATTTATTCTGTCTCTGAAAACAGGTTGGCAAGTTTCACCCTGATCTGGACATTTGGGATCGATTGGATGAAATGCTGGTCTGACAGAGCTGGCTGTTTTTCATTGCAGAAGCAGTCTCCTTCTCCAGTCTGGTCATTCCTGAGCAGCGGGGTAAAGTACTTTATAAGTAAAAAATACTTTAAAGTACTACTTAAGTATATATTTTTTTAGGTATTTGTATTTTACTTTACTATTTATATTTTTGACTACTTTTAATTTCTACTTCATTTACATTCCTAAAGAAAATATTGTACTTTTTACATTTACCTTGAAACCCAAAAGTACTTGATACATTTCCAATGCTTAGCAAGACAGGAAAATGGTCCAATTCACTTATCAAGAGAACATCCCTGGTCATCCCTACTGCCTCTGATCTGGAGGACTCACTAAACAGAGAACATCCCTGGTCATCCCTACTGCCTCTGATCTGGAGGACTCACTAAACAGAGAACATCCCTGGTCATCCCTACAGCCTCTGATCTGGAGGACTCACTAAACAGAGAACATCCCTGGTCATCTCTACTGCCTCTGATCTGGAGGACTCACTAAACAGAGAACATCCCTGGTCATCCCTACTGCCTCTGATCTGGAGGACTCACTAAACAGAGAACATCCCTGGTCATCTCTACTGCCTCTGATCTGGAGGACTCACTAAACAGAGAACATCCCTAGTCATCCCTACTGCCTCTGATCTGGCGGACTCACTAAACAGAGAACATCCCTGGTCATCCCTACTGCCTCTGATCTGGAGGACTCACTAAACAGAGAACATCCCTGGTCATCCCTACTGCCTCTGATCTGGAGGACTCACTAAACAGAGAACATCCCTGGTCATCCCTACTGCCTCTGATCTGGAGGACTCACTAAACAGAGAACATCCCTGGTCATCCCTACTGCCTCTGATCTGGAGGACTCACTAAACAGAGAAAATCCCTGGTCATCCCTACAGCCTCTGATCTGGAGGACTCACTAAACACAAATGCTTTGTTTGTAAATTATGTCTGCTTCTCGTAGTGTGCTCCTGGTTATCCGTTAATTTTTTTAAAAATTGTGCTGTCTGATTTTCTTATTATAAGCTACTTGAAATGATTTATACTTTTACTTTTCATACTTAATTATATTTAAAAACATATACTTTTAGACTTCTCCTCAAGTAGTATTTTTTCTTGGTGAATTTCACTTTGACTCATTTTCTATTCATAAACGCCTCTTTATTTTTATATGACAAGCTGAGCTGGTTCATATGTTCTCACCACTGCTCGTGAGCTGGTTCATATGTTCTCACCACTGCTCGTGAGCTGGTTCATATGTTCTCACCACTGCTCGTGAGCTGGTTCATATGTTCTCACCACTGCTCGTGAGCTGGTTCATATGTTCTCACCACTGCTCGTGAGCTGGTTCATATGTTCTCACCACTGCTCGTGAGCTGGTTCATATGTTCTCACCACTGCTCGTGAGCTGGTTCATATGTTCTCACCACTGCTCGTGAGCTGGTTCATATGTTTCTGAGCTGGTTCATATGTTCTCACCACTGCTCGTGAGCTGGTTCATATGTTCTCACCACACTGTTCTCACCACTCGTGAGCTGGTTCATATGTTCTCAGCCACTGCTCGTGAGCTGGTTCATATGTTCTCACCACTGCTCGTGAGCTGGTTCATATGTTCTCACCACTGCTCGTGAGCTGGTTCATATGTTCTCACCACTGCTCGTGAGCTGGTTCATATGTTCTCACCACTGCTCGTGAGCTGGTTCATATGTTCTCACCACTGCTCGTGAGCTGGTTCATATGTTCTCACCACTGCTCGTGAGCTGGTTCATATGTTCTCACCACTGCTCGTGAGCTGGTTCATATGTTCTCACCACTGCTCGTGAGCTGGTTCACCATATGTTCTCACCACTGCTCGTGAGCTGGTTCATATGTTCTCACCACTGCTCGTGAGCTGGTTCATATGTTCTCACCACTGCTCGTGAGCTGGTTCATATGTTCTCACCACTGCTCGTGAGCTGGTTCATATGTTCTCACCACTGCTCGTGAGCTGGTTCATATGTTCTCACCACTGCTCGTGAGCTGGTTCATATGTTCTCACCACTGCTCGTGAGCTGGTTCATATGTTCTCACCACTGCTCGTGAGCTGGTTCATATGTTCTCACCACTGCTCGTGAGCTGGTTCATATGTTCTCACCACTGCTCACCACTGCTCGTGAGCTGGTGAGCTGAGCTGGTTCATATGTTCTCACCACTGCTCGTGAGCTGGTTCATATGTTCTCACCACTGCTCGTGAGCTGGTTCATATGTTCTCACCACTGCTCGTGAGCTGGTTCATATGTTCTCACCACTGCTCGTGAGCTGGTTCATATGTTCTCACCACTGCTCGTGAGCTGGTTCATATGTTCTCACCACTGCTCGTGAGCTGGTTCATATGTTCTCACCACTGCTCGTGAGCTGGTTCATATGTTCTCACCACTGCTCGTGAGCTGGTTCATATGTTCTCACCACTGCTGGTTCATATGTTCTCACCACTGAGCTGGTTCATATGTTCTCACCACTGCTCGTGAGCTGGTTCATATGTTCTCACCACTGCTCGTGAGCTGGTTCATATGTTCTCACCACTGCTCGTGAGCTGGTTCATATGTTCTCACCACTGCTCGTGAGCTGGTTCATATGTTCTCACCACTGCTCGTGAGCTGGTTCATATGTTCTCACCACTGCTCGTGAGCTGGTTCATATGTTCTCACCACTGCTCGTGAGCTGGTTCTGGTTCATATGTTCTCACCACTGCTCTGGTGAGCTGGTTCATATGTTCTCACCACTGCTCGTGAGCTGGTTCATATGTGACGGAGCTGGTTCATATGTTCTCACCACTGATTCAGGAAAATGTAGTTCTCACCACATTTGAAATGAGCTGTTTTGGTTCATTGTTCTCAATGGATGAATGTGAGAGACTCAGAGCTAGAAAACATGGAGAGAACTCATATGTTCTCAGAACTGCTAGAAAACATAGAGAACTGTAGAAAACATAGAGAACTGTAGAAAACATAGAGAACTGTAGAAAACATAGAGAACTGTAGAAAACATAGAGAAGAGAACTGTAGAAAACATAGAGAACTGTAGAAAACATAGAGAACTGTAGAAAACATAGAGAACTGTAGAAAACATAGAGAACTGTAGAAAACATAGAGAACTGTAGAAAACATAGAGAACTGTAGAAAACATAGAGAACTGTAGAAAACATAGAGAACTGTAGAAAACATAGAGAACTGTAGAAAACACTACAGTTGCGGAACAATGGGTAAGTAAGTGAGCTTTGAAAGTTCAACATCACGTTTGAGAAAATGGCTCTTGAATGTTTTGGTACATGTACTGGAGAGCTCGTCTTTGTCTACACCCATTCAACATCGTTCACACCCTCTTAAGCCTTAGCCCCACCCATCTCTTTATTAAAGATTCACATGTAAGGCCGTGTACTAAACAACCAAAGATTTCAAGACTAAAGGCTGGTTTATTGTATGTGTGTGTTCGTCAATTTATTCTGGAGTGCCAGAGTGTGCTCTGGGCATTGGTTAACTCAGAGCGTTGTCAGATTGTCTGTTCGTAAATTCAGAGAGCTTCGCTCTCGGAGCGTTCAGAGTGCACACTGGACGCTCTGGCCGAGGAGTAGGATTGATCTGAGCATTCTGACCGAACAGTCACGCACCCAAGCTAACTGGCTAACGTTGGCTAGCTTGCTAGCTACTTCCAGACACAAATGAGAGAACAGCTCACTGACCATTTTACTTGCCTTAGCATATCTGGCTTGGCTGTTTTTATGCTATCCAGAGCGTTGGTGACTGCAACTGTGCTGCTGGCACCAATTTAATTGTTTTTTCGCCAACGTTTACTGACACCGGTCATATTCAACGGGTGTTAAGCTTTCTTAAATTCGCCAGTTATTCTGTGCACTAGCACACTCAGACGAGAGTGCTCTGAAATCGGAGTAGATAGCCAGAGCGAATTTACCAGCTACATCTATCAACAGTTGCCGCAGTGACATCATAAACATTCTGTTGAAATGGTTCTTGCGTGGTAGTAGTCTTTTGTTTAGACACGGAGCTAGCTACCTAAACACTGAACCATAATCCCAATTCATGACGTTACCACTCTGAATGAATCTGCTGTAAACTAACCAATCAGGTTCAATGTTAGCTAGATAACATGAGGCAATAAACTAGAAAATGCAAATGGCTCTGAGACACAAATAAAATTACTACACAGATCATACACGTAACGTTAGCTAGCTAGTACAGTTTACACTTTAACTTGAAATGGAAACAACTTTCTGACAAAATTAAAAATGTGTTATATCTCAAAATGTAGCGAGCTAGAATATCTTACCTGTATACATGGATGGACACTTCTCCCTCTCTGTTATGGATGTCAAGGTTACCCTTAGTTTGAAGATGTAATCCGGAGAAAGGTGTTTCATACAACAGCTTTCTGTGTGTTCTCTATTTGACTTAATCCATTGTTTGCAAATCTCGGTCGTCCAGAGAGTGAAGAGCAACACTTATGCAGGTCTGCTACGTGACGTCTTTCAGACAAGCATCGGTAGAAAACATTGCCTACACGTACTGAGCAGCTCACATTATAGACAGAAGCATGCTACATTACAGGACATGTCCCTTCAGACAGTAATGAATATTATATTACAGGACCTGTCCCTTCAGACAGTAATGAATATTACATTACAGGACCTGTCCCATCATACAGTAATGAATATTACAGGACCTGTCCCTTCAGACAGTAATGAATATTACAGGACCTGTCCCTTCAGACAGTAATGAATATTACAGGCCCTGTCCCTTCAGACAGTAATGAATATTACAGGACCTGTCCCTTCAGACAGTAATGAATATTATATTACAGGACCTGTCCCTTCAGACAGTAATGAATATTATAGTACCTGTCCCTTCAGACGGTAATGAATATTGTATTACAGGACCTGTCCCTTCAGACAGTAATGAATATTATATTACAGGACCTGTCCCTTCAGACAGTAATGAATATTATATTACAGGACCTGTCCCATCAGACAGTAATGAATATTATATTACAGGACCTGTCCCTTCAGACAGTAATGAATATTATATTACAGGACCTGTCCCATCAGAAAGTAATGGATATTATATTACAGGACCTGTCCCATCAGACAGTAATGAATATTACAGGACCCGTCCCTTCAGACAGTAATGAATATTACAGGACCTGTCCCTTCAGACAGTAATGAATATTATATTACAGGACCTGTCCCTTCAGACAATAATAAATATTACAGTACCTGTCCCTTCAGACGGTAATTAATATTATATTACAGGACCTGTCCCTTCAGACAGTAATGAATATTACAGAACCTGTCTCTTCAGACAGTAATGAATATTACAGTACCTGTCCCTTCAGACAGTAATGAATATTATATTACAGGACCTGTCTCTTCAGACAGTAATGGATATTATATTACAGGACCTGTCCCATCAGACAGTAATGAATATTATATTACAGAACCTGTCCCTTCAGACAATAATGAATATTATATTACAGGACCTGTCCCTTCAGACAGTAATGAATATTATATTACAGGACCTGTCCCATCAGAAAGTAATGAATATTATATTACAGGACCTGTCCCATCAGACAGTAATGAATATTATATTACAGGACCTGTCCCATCAGACAGTAATGAATATTACAGGACCTGTCCCATCAGACAGTAATGAATATTATATTACAGGACCTGTCCCTTCAGACAGTAATGAATATTATATTACAGGACCTGTCCCTTCAGACAGTAATGAATATTATATTACAGGATCTGTCCCATCAGACAGTAATGAATATTACAGGACCTGTCCCTTCAGACAGTAATGAATATTATATTACAGGACCTGTCCCTTCAGACAGTAATGAATATTATATTACAGGACCTGTCCCTTCAGACAGTAATGAATATTACAGTACCTGTTCCTTCAGACGGTAATGAATATTGTATTACAGAACCTGTCCCTTCAGACAGTAATGAATATTATATTACAGGACCTGTCCCTTCAGACAGTAATGAATATTATATTACAGGACCTGTCCCTTCAGACAGTAATGAATATTATATTACAGGACCTGTCCCTTCAGACAGTAATGAATATTATATTACAGGACCTGTCCCATCAGACAGTAGTGAATATTATATTACAGGACCTGTCCCATCAGACAGTAATGGATATTATATTACAGGACCTGTCCCTTCAGACACTAATGAATATTATATTACAGGACCTGTCCCTTCAGACAGTAATGAATATTACAGGACCTGTCCCTTCAGACAGTAATAAATATTACAGGACCTGTCCCATCAGACGGTAATTAATATTATATTACAGGACCTGTCCCTTCAGACAGTAATGAATATTACAGGACCTGTCCCATCAGACAGTAATGAATATTACAGAACCTGTCCCTTCAGACGGTAATTAATATTACAGAACCTGTCTCTTCAGACAGTAATGAATATTACAGTACCTGTCTCTTCAGACAGTAATGGATATTATATTACAGGACCTGTCCCATCAGACAGTAATGAATATTATATTACAGAACCTGTCCCTTCAGACAATAATGAATATTATATTACAGGACCTGTCCCTTCAGACAGGAATGAATATTACAGGACCTGTCCCATCAGAAAGTAATGAATATTATATTACAGGACCTGTCCCATCAGACAGTAATGAATATTATATTACAGGACCTGTCCCTTCAGACAGTAATGAATATTATATTACAGGACCTGTCCCTTCAGACAGTAATGAATATTATACAGGACCTGTCCCATCAGACAGTAATGAATATTATATTACAGGACCTGTCCCATCAGACAGTAATGGATATTATATTACAGGACCTGTCCCTTCAGACAGTAATGAATATTATATTACAGGACCTGTCCCATCAGACAGTAATGGATATTATATTACAGGACCTGTCCCATCAGACAGTAATGAATATTACAGGACCTGTCCCTTCAGACAGTAATGAATATTACACAACCTGTCCCTTCAGACAGTAATAAATATTACAGGACCTGTCCCATCAGACGGTAATTAATATTATATTACAGGACCTGTCCCTTCAGACAGTAATGCATATTATATTAGAGGACCTGTCCCTTCAGACAGTAATGAATATTACAGGACCTGTCCCATCAGACAGTAATGAATATTATATTACAGGACCTGTCCCTTCAGACAGTAATGAATATTACAGGACCTGTCCCTTCAGACAGTAATGAATATTACAGTACCTGTCTCTTCAGACAGTAATGGATATTATATTACAGGACCTGTCCCATCAGACAGTAATGAATATTATATTACAGAACCTGTCCCTTCAGACAATAATGAATATTATATTACAGGACCTGTCCCTTCAGACAGGAATGAATATTACAGGACCTGTCCCATCAGAAAGTAATGAATATTATATTACAGGACCTGTCCCATCAGACATTAATGAATATTATATTACAGAACCTGTCCCTTCAGACAGTAATGAATATTATATTACAGGACCTGTCCCATCAGACAGTAATGAATATTATATTACAGGACCTGTCCCATCAGACATTAATGAATATTATATTACAGAACCTGTCCCTTCAGACAGTAATGAATATTATATTACAGGACCTGTCCCATCAGACAGTAATGAATATTATATTACAGGACCTGTCCCATCAGACAGTAATGAATATTACAGGACCTGTCCCATCAGACAGTAATGAATATTATATTACAGAACCTGTTCCTTCAGACAGTAATGAATATTATATTACAGGACCTGTCCCTTCAGACAGTAATGAATATTATATTACAGGACCTGTCCCTTCAGACAGTAATGAATATTATATTACAGGACCTGTCCCTTCAGACAGTAATGAATATTATATTACAGGACCTGTCCCATCAGACAGTAATGGATATTATATTACAGGACCTGTCCCTTCAGACAGTAATTAATATTATATTACAGGACCTGTCCCTTCAGACAGGAGTAATGAATATTATATTACAGGACCTGTCCCTTCAGACAGGAATGAATAATATTACAGGACCTGTCCCATCAGAAAGTAATGAATATTATATTACAGGACCTGTCCCTTCAGACAGTAATGAATATTATATTACAGGACCTGTCCCTTCAGACAGTAATGAATATTATATTACAGGACCTGTCCAGTAATGAATATTATATTCAGACAAGTAATGAATATTATATTACAGGACCTGTCCCTTCAGACAGTAATGAATATTATATTACAGGACCTGTCCCTTCAGACAGTAATGAATATTATATTACAGGACCTGTCCCATCAGACATTAATGAATATTATATTACAGGACCTGTCCCTTCAGACAGTAATGAATATTATATTACAGGACCTGTCCCATCAGACAGTAATGAATATTATATTACAGGACCTGTCCCATCAGACATTAATGAATATTATATTACAGAACCTGTCCCTTCAGACAGTAATGAATATTATATTACAGGACCTGTCCCATCAGACAGTAATGAATATTATATTACAGGACCTGTCCCATCAGACAGTAATGAATATTATATTACAGGACCTGTCCCATCAGACAGTAATGAATATTATATTACAGGACCTGTTCAGACAGTAATGAATATTATATTACAGGACCTGTCCCATCAGACAGTAATGAATATTATATTACAGGACCTGTCCCTTCAGACAGTAATGAATATTATATTACAGGACCTGTCCCTTCAGACAGTAATGAATATTATATTACAGGACCTGTCCCTTCAGACAGTAATGAATATTATATTACAGGACCTGTCCCATCAGACAGTAATGAATATTATATTACAGGACCTGTCCCATCAGACAGTAATGAATATTATATTACAGGACCTGTCCCTTCAGACAGTAATGAATATTATATTACAGGACCTGTCCCTTCAGACAGTAATGAATATTATATTACAGTAAGGACCTGTCCCTTCAGACAGTAATGAATATTATATTACAGGACCTGTCCCTTCAGACAGTAATGAATATTATATTACAGGACCTGTCCCTTCAGACAGTAATGAATATTATATTCAGACAGTAATGGAATTATATTACAGGACCTGTCCCATCAGACAGTAATGAATATTATATATTATATTACAGGAACCTGTCCCTTCAGACAGTAATGAATATTATATTACAGGACCTGTCCCCTTCAGAATAGTAATGAATATTATATTACAGGACCTGTCCCATCAGACAGTAATGAATATTATATTACAGGACCTGTCCCTTCAGACAGTAATGAATATTATATTAATGGATATTATATTACAGGACCTGTCCCATCAGACAGTAATTAATATTATATTACAGGACCTGTATCAGACAGTAATGTCCCAATATTATATTACAGAACCTGTTCCTTCAGACAGTAATGAATATTATATTACAGGACCTGTCCCTTCAGACAGTAATGAATATTATATTACAGGACCTGTCCCTTCAGACAGTAATGAATATTATATTACAGGACCTGTCCCTTCAGACAGTAATGAATATTATATTACAGGACCTGTCCCATCAGACAGTAATGGATATTATATTACAGGACCTGTCCCTTCAGACAGTAATTAATATTATATTACAGGACCTGTCCCTTCAGACAGGAATGAATATTACAGGACCTGTCCCATCAGAAAGTAATGAATATTATATTACAGGACCTGTCCCATCAGACAGTAATGAATATTATATTACAGGACCTGTCCCTTCAGACAGTAATGGATATTATATTACAGGACCTGTCCCTTCAGACAATAATGAATATTATATTACAGGACCTGTCCCTTCAGACAGGAATGAATATTACAGGACCTGTCCCATCAGAAAGTAATGAATATTATATTACAGGACCTGTCCCATCAGACATTAATGAATATTATATTACAGAACCTGTCCCTTCAGACAGTAATGAATATTATATTACAGGACCTGTCCCATCAGACAGTAATGAATATTATATTACAGGACCTGTCCCATCAGACATTAATGAATATTATATTACAGAACCTGTCCCTTCAGACAGTAATGAATATTATATTACAGGACCTGTCCCATCAGACAGTAATGAATATTATATTACAGGACCTGTCCCATCAGACAGTAATGAATATTACAGGACCTGTCCCATCAGACAGTAATGAATATTATATTACAGAACCTGTTCCTTCAGACAGTAATGAATATTATATTACAGGACCTGTCCCTTCAGACAGTAATGAATATTATATTACAGGACCTGTCCCTTCAGACAGTAATGAATATTATATTACAGGACCTGTCCCTTCAGACAGTAATGAATATTATATTACAGGACCTGTCCCATCAGACAGTAATGGATATTATATTACAGGACCTGTCCCTTCAGACAGTAATTAATATTATATTACAGGACCTGTCCCTTCAGACAGGAATGAATATTACAGGACCTGTCCCATCAGAAAGTAATGAATATTATATTACAGGACCTGTCCCATCAGACAGTAATGAATATTATATTACAGGACCTGTCCCTTCAGACAGTAATGGATATTATATTACAGGACCTGTCCCTTCAGACAGTAATGAATATTATATTACAGGACCTGTCCCTTCAGACAGTAATGCATATTATATTACAGGACCTGTCCCTTCAGACAGTAATGAATATTATATTACAGGACCTGTCCCTTCAGACAGTAATGAATATTACAGGACCTGTCCCTTCAGAGAGTAATGAATATTATATTACAGGACCTTTCCCTTCAGAGAGTAATGAATATTACATGACCTGTCCCTTCAGACAGTAATGAATATTATATTACAGGACCTGTCCCTTCAGACAGTAATGAATATTATATTACAGGACCTGTCCCTTCAGACAGTAATGAATATTATATTACAGAACCTGTCCCTTCAGACAGTAATAGATATTATATTACAGGACCTGTCTCTTCAGACAGTAATGAATATTACAGGACCTGTCCCTTCAGACAGTAATGAATATTACATTACAGGACCTGTCCCTTCAGACAGTAATGAATATTATATTACAGGACCTGTCCCATCAGACAGTAATGAATATTATATTACAGGACCTGTCCCATCAGACATGAATGAATATTATATTACAGAACCTGTCCCTTCAGACAGTAATGAATATTATATTACAGGACCTGTCCCTTCAGACAGTAATGAATATTATATTACAGGACCTGTCCCATCAGACAGTAATGAATATTACAGGACCTGTCCCTTCAGACAGTAATCAGACAGTAATGAATATTACAGGACCTGTCCCTTCAGACAGTAATGAATATTACAGGACCTGTCCCTTCAGACAGTAATGAATATTACAGGACCTGTCCCTTCAGACAGTAATAAATATTACAGGACCTGTCCCTTCAGACAGTAATGAATATTATATTACAGGACCTGTCCCTTCAGACAGTAATGAATATTACAGGACCTGTCCCTTCAGACAGTAATGAATATTACAGTACCTGTCCCTTCAGACAGTAATGAATATTATATTACAGGACCTGTCCCTTCAGACAGTAATGAATATTACAGGACCTGTCCCTTCAGACAGTAATGAATATTACAGGACCTGTCCCTTCAGACAGTAATGAATATTGTATTACAGGACCTGTCCCTTCAGACAGTAATAAATATTACAGGACCTGTCCCTTCAGACAGTAATGAATATTGTATTACAGGACCTGTCCCTTCAGACAGTAATGAATATTACAGGACCTCCCTTCAGTAATGTCCCTTCAGACAGTAATGAATATTATATTACAGGACCTGTCCCTTCAGACAGTAATGAATATTACAGTACCTGTCCCTTCAGACAGTAATGAATATTATATTACAGAACCTGTCCCTTCAGACAGTAATGAATATTATATTACAGGACCTGTCCCATCAGACAGTAATGAATATTACAGGACCTGTCCCATCAGACACTAATGAATATTACAGGACCTGTCCCTTCAGACAGTAATGAATATTACAGAACCTGTCCCTTCAGACAGTAATGAATATTATATTACAGGACCTGTCCCTTCAGACAGTAATGAATATTATATTACAGGACCTGTCCCATCAGACAGTAATGAATATTATATTACAGGACCTGTCCCATCAGACATTAATGAATATTATATTACAGAACCTGTCCCTTCAGACAGTAATGAATATTATATTACAGGACCTGTCCCATCAGAAAGTAGTGAATATTATATTACAGGACCTGTCCCATCAGACATTAATGAATATTATATTACAGAACCTGTCCCTTCAGACAGTAATGAATATTATATTACAGGACCTGTCCCATCAGACAGTAATGAATATTATATTACAGGACCTGTCCCATCAGACATTAATGAATATTATATTACAGAACCTGTCCCTTCAGACAGTAATGAATATTATATTACAGGACCTGTCCCATCAGACAGTAATGAATATTATATTACAGGACCTGTCCCATCAGACAGTAATGAATATTACAGGACCTGTCCCATCAGACAGTAATGAATATTATATTACAGAACCTGTTCCTTCAGACAGTAATGAATATTATATTACAGGACCTGTCCCTTCAGACAGTAATGAATATTATATTACAGGACCTGTCCCTTCAGACAGTAATGAATATTATATTACAGGACCTGTCCCTTCAGACAGTAATGAATATTATATTACAGGACCTGTCCCATCAGACAGTAATGGATATTATATTACAGGACCTGTCCCTTCAGACAGTAATGAATATTATATTACAGGACCTGTCCCTTCAGACAGGAATGAATATTACAGGACCTGTCCCATCAGAAAGTAATGAATATTATATTACAGGACCTGTCCCATCAGACAGTAATGAATATTATATTACAGGACCTGTCCCTTCAGACAGTAATCAGACAGATATTATATTACAGGACCTGTCCCTTCAGACAGTAATGAATATTATATTACAGGACCTGTCCCTTCAGACAGTAATGAATATTATATTACAGGACCTGTCCCTTCAGACAGTAATGAATATTATATTACAGGACCTGTCCCATTCAGACAGTAATGGATAATATTACAGGACCTGTCCCTTCAGACAGTAATATATTACAGGACCTGTCCCTTCAGACAGTAATTACAGGAATATTATATTACAGGACCTGTCCCTTCAGACAGTAATGAATATTATATTACAGGACCTGTCCCTTCAGACAGTAATGAATATTTACAGGACCTGTCCCTTCAGGACCTGTCCCTTCAGACAGTAATGAATATTATATTACAGGACCTGTCCCTTCAGACAGTAATGAATATTATATTACAGGACCTGTCCCATCAGACAGTAATGAATATTATATTACAGGACCTGTCCCATCAGACAGTAATGAATATTATATTACAGGACCTGTCCCTTCAGACAGTAATGAATATTACAGGACCTGTCCCTTCAGACAGTAATGAATATTATATTACAGGACCTGTCCCTTCAGACAGTAATGAATATTATATTACAGGACCTGTCCCTTCAGACAGTAATGAATATTATATTACAGGACCTGTCCCATCAGACATTAATGAATATTATATTACAGACCTGTCCCTTCAGACAGTAATGAATATTATATTACAGGACCTGTCCCATCAGACAGTAATGAATATTATATTACAGGACCTGTCCCATCAGACATTAATGAATATTATATTACAGAACCTGTCCCTTCAGACAGTAATGAATATTATATTACAGGACCTGTCCCATCAGACAGTAATGAATATTATATTACAGGACCTGTCCCTTCAGACAGTAATGAATATTATATTACAGGACCTGTCCCTTCAGACAGTAATGAATATTATATTACAGGACCTGTCCCTTCAGACAGTAATGAATATTATATTACAGGACCTGTCCCATCAGACAGTAATGAATATTATATTACAGGACCTGTCCCTTCAGACAGTAATGAATATTATATTACAGGACCTGTCCCTTCAGACAGTAATGAATATTATATTACAGGACCTGTCCCCTTCAGACAGTAATGAATATTATATTACAGGACCTGTCCCTTCAGACAGTAATGAATATTATATTACAGGACCTGTCCCTTCAGACAGTAATGAATATTATATTACAGGACCTGTCCCTTCAGACAGTAATGAATATTATATTACAGGACCTGTCCCTTCAGACAGTAAGTAATGAATCAGATTATATTACAGGACCTGTCCCATCAGACAGTAATGAATATTATATTACAGGACCTGTCCCTTCAGACAGTAATGGATATTATATTACAGGACCTGTCCCTTCAGACAGTAATGAATATTATATTACAGGACCTGTCCCTTCAGACAGTAATGCATATTATATTACAGGACCTGTCCCTTCAGACAGTAATGAATATTATATTACAGGACCTCAGACAGTAATGAATATTATATTCCCTGTCCCATCAGACAGTAATGATATATTACAGGACCTGTCCCTTCAGACAGTAATGAATATTACAGGACCTGTCCCTTCAGACAGTAATAAATATTACAGGACCTGTCCCTTCAGACAGTAATTAATATTATATTACAGGACCTGTCCCTTCAGACAGTAATGCATATTATATTACAGGACCTGTCCCTTCAGACAGTAATGAATATTATATTACAGGACCTGTCCCATCAGACAGTAATGAATATTACAGGACCTGTCCCTTCAGACAGTAATGAATATTACAGGACCTGTCCCTTCAGACAGTAATGAATATTACAGTACCTGTCTCTTCAGACAGTAATGGATATTATATTACAGGACCTGTCCCATCAGACAGTAATGAATATTATATTACAGAACCTGTCCCTTCAGACAATAATGAATATTATATTACAGGACCTGTCCCTTCAGACAGGAATGAATATTACAGGACCTGTCCCATCAGAAAGTAATGAATATTATATTACAGGACCTGTCCCATCAGACATTAATGAATATTATATTACAGAACCTGTCCCTTCAGACAGTAATGAATATTATATTACAGGACCTGTCCCATCAGACAGTAATGAATATTATATTACAGGACCTGTCCCATCAGACATTAATGAATATTATATTACAGAACCTGTCCCTTCAGACAGTAATGAATATTATATTACAGGACCTGTCCCATCAGACAGTAATGAATATTATATTACAGGACCTGTCCCATCAGACAGTAATGAATATTACAGGACCTGTCCCATCAGACAGTAATGAATATTATATTACAGAACCTGTTCCTTCAGACAGTAATGAATATTATATTACAGGACCTGTCCCTTCAGACAGTAATGAATATTATATTACAGGACCTGTCCCTTCAGACAGTAATGAATATTATATTACAGGACCTGTCCCTTCAGACAGTAATGAATATTATATTACAGGACCTGTCCCATCAGACAGTAATGGATATTATATTACAGGACCTGTCCCTTCAGACAGTAATTAATATTATATTACAGGACCTGTCCCTTCAGACAGGAATGAATATTACAGGACCTGTCCCATCAGAAAGTAATGAATATTATATTACAGGACCTGTCCCATCAGACAGTAATGAATATTATATTACAGGACCTGTCCCTTCAGACAGTAATGGATATTATATTACAGGACCTGTCCCTTCAGACAATAATGAATATTATATTACAGGACCTGTCCCTTCAGACAGGAATGAATATTACAGGACCTGTCCCATCAGAAAGTAATGAATATTATATTACAGGACCTGTCCCATCAGACATTAATGAATATTATATTACAGAACCTGTCCCTTCAGACAGTAATGAATATTATATTACAGGACCTGTCCCATCAGACAGTAATGAATATTATATTACAGGACCTGTCCCATCAGACATTAATGAATATTATATTACAGAACCTGTCCCTTCAGACAGTAATGAATATTATATTACAGGACCTGTCCCATCAGACAGTAATGAATATTATATTACAGGACCTGTCCCATCAGACAGTAATGAATATTACAGGACCTGTCCCATCAGACAGTAATGAATATTATATTACAGAACCTGTTCCTTCAGACAGTAATGAATATTATATTACAGGACCTGTCCCTTCAGACAGTAATGAATATTATATTACAGGACCTGTCCCTTCAGACAGTAATGAATATTATATTACAGGACCTGTCCCTTCAGACAGTAATGAATATTATATTACAGGACCTGTCCCATCAGACGTCCCACAGTAATGGATATTATATTACAGGACCTGTCCCTTCAGACAGTAATTAATATTATATTACAGGACCTGTCCCTTCAGACAGGAATGAATATTACAGGACCTGTCCCATCAGAAAGTAATGAATATTATATTACAGGACCTGTCCCATCAGACAGTAATGAATATTATATTACAGGACCTGTCCCTTCAGACAGTAATGGATATTATATTACAGGACCTGTCCCTTCAGACAGTAATGAATATTATATTACAGGACCTGTCCCTTCAGACAGTAATGCATATTATATTACAGGACCTGTCCCTTCAGACAGTAATGAATATTATATTACAGGACCTGTCCCTTCAGACAGTAATGAATATTACAGGACCTGTCCCTTCAGAGAGTAATGAATATTACAGGACCTTTCCCTTCAGAGAGTAATGAATATTACATGACCTGTCCCTTCAGACAGTAATGAATATTATATTACAGGACCTGTCCCTTCAGACAGTAATGAATATTATATTACAGGACCTGTCCCTTCAGACAGTAATGAATATTATATTACAGAACCTGTCCCTTCAGACAGTAATAGATATTATATTACAGGACCTGTCTCTTCAGACAGTAATGAATATTACAGGACCTGTCCCTTCTGACAGTAATGAATATTACATTACAGGACCTGTCCCTTCAGACAGTAATGAATATTATATTACAGGACCTGTCCCATCAGACAGTAATGAATATTATATTACAGGACCTGTCCCATCAGACATGAATGAATATTATATTACAGAACCTGTCCCTTCAGACAGTAATGAATATTATATTACAGGACCTGTCCCTTCAGACAGTAATGAATATTATATTACAGGACCTGTCCCATCAGACAGTAATGAATATTACAGGACCTGTCCCTTCAGACAGTAATGAATATTACAGGACCTGTCCCTTCAGACAGTAATGAATATTACAGGACCTGTCCCTTCAGACAGTAATGAATATTACAGGACCTGTCCCTTCAGACAGTAATAAATATTACAGTACCTGTCCCTTCAGACAGTAATGAATATTATATTACAGGACCTGTCCCTTCAGACAGTAATGAATATTACAGGACCTGTCCCTTCAGACAGTAATGAATATTACAGTACCTGTCCCTTCAGACAGTAATGAATATTATATTACAGGACCTGTCCCTTCAGACAGTAATGAATATTACAGGACCTGTCCCTTCAGACAGTAATGAATATTACAGGACCTGTCCCTTCAGACAGTAATGAATATTGTATTACAGGACCTGTCCCTTCAGACAGTAATAAATATTACAGGACCTGTCCCTTCAGACAGTAATGAATATTGTATTACAGGACCTGTCCCTTCAGACAGTAATGAATATTACAGGACCTGTCCCTTCAGACAGTAATGAATATTATATTACAGGACCTGTCCCTTCAGACAGTAATGAATATTACAGTACCTGTCCCTTCAGACAGTAATGAATATTATATTACAGAACCTGTCCCTTCAGACAGTAATGAATATTATATTACAGGACCTGTCCCATCAGACAGTAATGAATATTACAGGACCTGTCCCATCAGACACTAATGAATATTACAGGACCTGTCCCTTCAGACAGTAATGAATATTACAGAACCTGTCCCTTCAGACAGTAATGAATATTATATTACAGGACCTGTCCCTTCAGACAGTAATGAATATTATATTACAGGACCTGTCCCATCAGACAGTAATGAATATTATATTACAGGACCTGTCCCATCAGACATTAATGAATATTATATTACAGAACCTGTCCCTTCAGACAGTAATGAATATTATATTACAGGACCTGTCCCATCAGAAAGTAGTGAATATTATATTACAGGACCTGTCCCATCAGACATTAATGAATATTATATTACAGAACCTGTCCCTTCAGACAGTAATGAATATTACAGGACCTGTCCCATCAGACAGTAATGAATATTATATTACAGGACCTGTCCCATCAGACAGTAATGAATATTATATTACAGGACCTGTCCCATCAGACAGTAATGAATATTACAGGACCTGTCCCATCAGACAGTAATGAATATTATATTACAGAACCTGTTCCTTCAGACAGTAATGAATATTATATTACAGGACCTGTCCCTTCAGACAGTAATGAATATTATATTACAGGACCTGTCCCTTCAGACAGTAATGAATATTATATTACAGGACCTGTCCCTTCAGACAGTAATGAATATTATATTACAGGACCTGTCCCATCAGACAGTAATGGATATTATATTACAGGACCTGTCCCTTCAGACAGTAATGAATATTATATTACAGGACCTGTCCCTTCAGACAGGAATGAATATTACAGGACCTGTCCCATCAGAAAGTAATGAATATTATATTACAGGACCTGTCCCATCAGACAGTAATGAATATTATATTACAGGACCTGTCCCTTCAGACAGTAATGAATATTATATTACAGGACCTGTCCCTTCAGACAGTAATGAATATTATATTACAGGACCTGTCCCTTCAGACAGTAATGAATATTATATTACAGGACCTGTCCCATCAGACAGTAATGGATATTATATTACAGGACCTGTCCCTTCAGACAGTAATTAATATTATATTACAGGACCTGTCCCTTCAGACAGGAATGAATATTACAGGACCTGTCCCATCAGAAAGTAATGAATATTATATTACAGGACCTGTCCCATCAGACAGTAATGAATATTATATTACAGGACCTGTCCCTTCAGACAGTAATGAATATTATATTACAGGACCTGTCCCTTCAGACAGTAATGAATATTATATTACAGGACCTGTCCCTTCAGACAGTAATGAATATTATATTACAGGACCTGTCCCTTCAGACAGTAATGAGGATATTATGAATATTACAGGACTTCTGTGACCCCTTCAGACAGTAATGAATATTATATTACAGGACCTGTCCCTTCAGACAGTAATGAATATTATATTACAGGACCTGTCCCTTCAGACAGTAATGAATATTATATTACAGAACCTGTCCCTTCAGACAGTAATAGATATTATATTACAGGACCTGTCTCTTCAGACAGTAATGAATATTACAGGACCTGTCCCTTCAGACAGTAATGAATATTACATTACAGGACCTGTCCCTTCAGACAGTAATGAATATTATATTACAGGACCTGTCCCATCAGACAGTAATGAATATTATATTACAGGACCTGTCCCATCAGACATGAATGAATATTATATTACAGAACCTGTCCCTTCAGACAGTAATGAATATTATATTACAGGACCTGTCCCTTCAGACAGTAATGAATATTATATTACAGGACCTGTCCCATCAGACAGTAATGAATATTACAGGACCTGTCCCTTCAGACAGTAATGAATATTACAGGACCTGTCCCTTCAGACAGTAATGAATATTACAGGACCTGTCCCTTCAGACAGTAATGAATATTACAGGACCTGTCCCTTCAGACAGTAATAAATATTACAGTACCTGTCCCTTCAGACAGTAATGAATATTATATTACAGGACCTGTCCCTTCAGACAGTAATGAATATTACAGGACCTGTCCCTTCAGACAGTAATGAATATTACAGTACCTGTCCCTTCAGACAGTAATGAATATTATATTACAGGACCTGTCCCTTCAGACAGTAATGAATATTACAGGACCTGTCCCTTCAGACAGTAATGAATATTACAGGACCTGTCCCTTCAGACAGTAATGAATATTGTATTACAGGACCTGTCCCTTCAGACAGTAATAAATATTACAGGACCTGTCCCTTCAGACAGTAATGAATATTGTATTACAGGACCTGTCCCTTCAGACAGTAATGAATATTACAGGACCTGTCCCTTCAGACAGTAATGAATATTATATTACAGGACCTGTCCCTTCAGACAGTAATGAATATTACAGTACCTGTCCCTTCAGACAGTAATGAATATTATATTACAGAACCTGTCCCTTCAGACAGTAATGAATATTATATTACAGGACCTGTCCCATCAGACAGTAATGAATATTACAGGACCTGTCCCATCAGACACTAATGAATATTACAGGACCTGTCCCTTCAGACAGTAATGAATATTACAGAACCTGTCCCTTCAGACAGTAATGAATATTATATTACAGGACCTGTCCCTTCAGACAGTAATGAATATTATATTACAGGACCTGTCCCATCAGACAGTAATGAATATTATATTACAGGACCTGTCCCATCAGACATTAATGAATATTATATTACAGAACCTGTCCCTTCAGACAGTAATGAATATTATATTACAGGACCTGTCCCATCAGAAAGTAGTGAATATTATATTACAGGACCTGTCCCATCAGACATTAATGAATATTATATTACAGAACCTGTCCCTTCAGACAGTAATGAATATTATATTACAGGACCTGTCCCATCAGACAGTAATGAATATTATATTCCAGGACCTGTCCCATCAGACATTAATGAATATTATATTACAGAACCTGTCCCTTCAGACAGTAATGAATATTATATTACAGGACCTGTCCCATCAGACAGTAATGAATATTATATTACAGGACCTGTCCCATCAGACAGTAATGAATATTACAGGACCTGTCCCATCAGACAGTAATGAATATTATATTACAGAACCTGTTCCTTCAGACAGTAATGAATATTATATTACAGGACCTGTCCCTTCAGACAGTAATGAATATTATATTACAGGACCTGTCCCTTCAGACAGTAATGAATATTATATTACAGGACCTGTCCCTTCAGACAGTAATGAATATTATATTACAGGACCTGTCCCATCAGACAGTAATGGATATTATATTACAGGACCTGTCCCTTCAGACAGTAATGAATATTATATTACAGGACCTGTCCCTTCAGACAGGAATGAATATTACAGGACCTGTCCCATCAGAAAGTAATGAATATTATATTACAGGACCTGTCCCATCAGACAGTAATGAATATTATATTACAGGACCTGTCCCTTCAGACAGTAATGGATATTATATTACAGGACCTGTCCCTTCAGACAGTAATGAATATTATATTACAGGACCTGTCCCTTCAGACAGTAATGCATATTATATTACAGGACCTGTCCCTTCAGACAGTAATGAATATTATATTACAGGACCTGTCCCTTCAGACAGTAATGAATATTACAGGACCTGTCCCTTCAGAGAGTAATGAATATTACAGGACCTTTCCCTTCAGAGAGTAATGAATATTACATGACCTGTCCCTTCAGACAGTAATGAATATTATATTACAGGACCTGTCCCTTCAGACAGTAATGAATATTATATTACAGGACCTGTCCCTTCAGACAGTAATGAATATTATATTACAGAACCTGTCCCTTCAGACAGTAATAGATATTATATTACAGGACCTGTCTCTTCAGACAGTAATGAATATTACAGGACCTGTCCCTTCAGACAGTAATGAATATTACATTACAGGACCTGTCCCTTCAGACAGTAATGAATATTATATTACAGGACCTGTCCCATCAGACAGTAATGAATATTATATTACAGGACCTGTCCCATCAGACATTAATGAATATTATATTACAGAACCTGTCCCTTCAGACAGTAATGAATATTATATTACAGGACCTGTCCCTTCAGACAGTAATGAATATTATATTACAGGACCTGTCCCATCAGACAGTAATGAATATTACAGGACCTGTCCCTTCAGACAGTAATGAATATTACAGGACCTGTCCCTTCAGACAGTAATGAATATTACAGGACCTGTCCCTTCAGACAGTAATGAATAATACAGGACCTGTCCCTTCAGACAGTAATGAATATTACAGGACCTGTCCCTTCAGACAGTAATAAATATTACAGTACCTGTCCCTTCAGACAGTAATGAATATTATATTACAGGACCTGTCCCTTCAGACAGTAATGAATATTACAGGACCTGTCCCTTCAGACAGTAATGAATATTACAGTACCTGTCCCTTCAGACCGTAATGAATATTATATTACAGGACCTGTCCCTTCAGACAGTAATGAATATTACAGGACCTGTCCCTTCAGACAGTAATGAATATTACAGGACCTGTCCCTTCAGACAGTAATGAATATTGTATTACAGGACCTGTCCCTTCAGACAGTAATGAATATTGTATTACAGGACCTGTCCCTTCAGACAGTAATGAACATTACAGGACCTGTCCCTTCAGACAGTAATGAATATTATATTACAGGACCTGTCCCTTCAGACAGTAATGAATATTACAGTACCTGTCCCTTCAGACAGTAATGAATATTATATTACAGAACCTGTCCCTTCAGACAGTAATGAATATTATATTACAGGACCTGTCCCATCAGACAGTAATGAATATTACAGGACCTGTCCCATCAGACACTAATGAATATTACAGGACCTGTCCCTTCAGACAGTAATGAATATTATATTACAGGACCTGTCCCTTCAGACAGTAATGCATATTATATTACAGGACCTGTCCCTTCAGACAGTAATGAATATTATATTACAGGACCTGTCCCTTCAGACAGTAATGAATATTACAGGACCTGTCCCTTCAGAGAGTAATGAATATTACAGGACCTTTCCCTTCAGAGAGTAATGAATATTACATGACCTGTCCCTTCAGACAGTAATGAATATTATATTACAGGACCTGTCCCTTCAGACAGTAATGAATATTATATTACAGGACCTGTCCCTTCAGACAGTAATGAATATTATATTACAGAACCTGTCCCTTCAGACAGTAATAGATATTATATTACAGGACCTGTCTCTTCAGACAGTAATGAATATTACAGGACCTGTCCCTTCAGACAGTAATGAATATTACATTACAGGACCTGTCCCTTCAGACAGTAATGAATATTATATTACAGGACCTGTCCCATCAGACAGTAATGAATATTATATTACAGGACCTGTCCCATCAGACATGAATGAATATTATATTACAGAACCTGTCCCTTCAGACAGTAATGAATATTATATTACAGGACCTGTCCCTTCAGACAGTAATGAATATTATATTACAGGACCTGTCCCATCAGACAGTAATGAATATTACAGGACCTGTCCCTTCAGACAGTAATGAATATTACAGGACCTGTCCCTTCAGACAGTAATGAATATTACAGGACCTGTCCCTTCAGACAGTAATGAATAATACAGGACCTGTCCCTTCAGACAGTAATGAATATTACAGGACCTGTCCCTTCAGACAGTAATAAATATTACAGTACCTGTCCCTTCAGACAGTAATGAATATTATATTACAGGACCTGTCCCTTCAGACAGTAATGAATATTACAGGACCTGTCCCTTCAGACAGTAATGAATATTACAGTACCTGTCCCTTCAGACCGTAATGAATATTATATTACAGGACCTGTCCCTTCAGACAGTAATGAATATTACAGGACCTGTCCCTTCAGACAGTAATGAATATTACAGGACCTGTCCCTTCAGACAGTAATGAATATTGTATTACAGGACCTGTCCCTTCAGACAGTAATGAATATTGTATTACAGGACCTGTCCCTTCAGACAGTAATGAATATTACAGGACCTGTCCCTTCAGACAGTAATGAATATTATATTACAGGACCTGTCCCTTCAGACAGTAATGAATATTACAGTACCTGTCCCTTCAGACAGTAATGAATATTATATTACAGAACCTGTCCCTTCAGACAGTAATGAATATTATATTACAGGACCTGTCCCATCAGACAGTAATGAATATTACAGGACCTGTCCCATCAGACACTAATGAATATTACAGGACCTGTCCCTTCAGACAGTAATGGATATTATATTACAGGACCTGTCCCTTCAGACAGTAATGGATATTATATTACAGGACCTGTCCCTTCAGACAGTAATGAATATTATATTACAGAACCTGTCCCTTCAGACAGTAATGAATATTACAGGACCTGTCCCTTCAGACAGTAATGAATATTACATTACAGGACCTGTCCCTTCAGACAGTAATGAATATTATATTACAGAACCTGTCCCTTCAGACAGTAATAGATATTATATTACAGGACCTGTCCCTTCAGACAGTAATGAATATTACAGAACCTGTCCCTTCAGACAGTAATGAATATTACAGAACCTGTCCCTTCAGACAGTAATGAATATTATATTACAGGACCTGTCCCTTCAGACAGTAATGAATATTACAGAACCTGTCCCTTCAGACAGTAATAGATATTATATTACAGGACCTGTCCCTTCAGACAGTAATGAATATTATATTACAGAACCTGTCCCTTCAGACAGTAATAGATATTATATTACAGGACCTGTCCCTTCAGACAGTAATGAATATTATATTACAGGACCTGTCCCATCAGACAGTAATGAATATTACAGGACCTGTCCCATCAGACACTAATGAATATTACAGGACCTGTCCCTTCAGACAGTAATGAATATTACAGGACCTGTCCCTTCAGACAGTAATGAATATTATATTACAGGACCTGTCCCATCAGACAGTAATGAATATAATATTACAGGACCTGTCCCTTCAGACAGTAATGAATATTATATTACAGGACCTGTCCCTTCAGACAGTAATGAATATTACAGGACCTGTCCCTTCAGACAGTAATGAATATTATATTACAGGACCTGTCCCTTCAGACAGTAATGAATATTACAGGACCTGTCCCTTCAGAGAGTAATGAATATTACAGGACCTGTCCCTTCGGAGAGTAATGAATATTACATGACCTGTCCCTTCAGACAGTAATGAATATTACAGGACCTGTCCCTTCAGAGAGTAATGAATATTACAGACCTGTCCCTTCAGACAGTAATGAATATTATATTACAGGACCTGTCCCATCAGACAGTAATGAATATTATATTACAGGACCTGTCCCTTCAGACAGTAATGAATATTATATTACAGGACCTGTCCCTTCAGACAGTAATGAATATTATATTACAGGACCTGTCCCATCATACAGTAATGAATATTACATGACAGGACCTGTCTGAGAAGTGTTCTCTGCTCTTAGGAGAAAAGAAAAGGCATGTCGTCTAGCCGCAGACTCTCTAACACACACACACAAAGAGTCACTCTCTCTCCCTCTCTCTCTCTCTGTCTGCCTGTAAACATGGTCTCCTGTCAGAGAGGGGAGCCCGTGGGGATTGTCTGAGGACTGCCCATTCCTGTCAGACAAACAGGGTATACACTCCTTGCTGTCCCCTGGCAGCTGTCCCTTCAGCTTTGAATAACACTTCAACCACAAGTAAAGCTTTCAGACTTCTCTTCATCTCTGTCTGTCTGTCTGTCTGTCTGTCTGGCTGTCTGGCTGTCTGTCTGGCTGGCTGTATGTCTGGCTGTATGTCTGTTTTTCTGTGTTTGTGTGGCTGTGTGGTTCTGTGGCTGTGTGGATGTGTGGTTCTGTGGCTCTGTGGTTGTGTGGCTGTGTGGTTCAGTGGCTGTCAGTGTGGTTGTGTGGTTCTGTGGCTGTCAGTATGGCTGTGTGGTTCTGTGGCTGTGTGGCTGTCTGTATGCCTGTGTGGCTGTGTGGTTCTGTGGCTGTGTAGTTCTGTGGCTGTGTGGTTCTGTTAATGTGTGGCTGTGTGGTTCTGTGAATGTGTGCCTGTGTGGTTCTGTGGTTCACACAGACAGACATTCATCTTGAACCGCCCTTGCTGTCTCTGCCTGTCCGGCTCCCCTCTTTCCACCGGGATTCTCTGCCTCTAACCCTATTACAGGGGCTGAGTCACTGGCATACTGGTGCTCTTCCATGCCGTCCCTAGGAAGCGTGCGTCACTTGAGTGGGTTGAGTCACTTCCTGTCTGGGTTGGCGCCCCCCCTTGGGTTGTGCCGTGGCGGAGATCTTTGTGGGCTATACTCAGCTTTGTATCAGAATGGTAAGTTGGTGGTTGAAGATATCCCTCTAGTGGTGTGGGGGCTGTGCTTTGGCAAAGTGGGAGGAGTTATATCCTGCCTGTTAGACCCTTTCCGGGGGTATCATTGGATGGGACCACAGTGTCTCCTGACCCCTCCTGTCTCAGCCTCCAGTATTTATGCTGCAGTAGTTTATGTGTCGGGGGGCTAGTGTCAGTCTGTTATATCTGGAGTATTTCTCCTGTCTTATCTGGTGCCCTGTGTTAATATGTGTGAGTATGCTCTCTCTAATTCTCTCTTTCTTTCTTTCTCTCTGTCGGAAGACCTGAGCACTACGACCATGCCTCAGGACTACCTGGCATGATGGCTCCTTGCTGTCCCCAGTCCACCTGACCGTGCTGCTGCTCCAGTTTCAACTGACCTGAGCCCTAGGACCATGCCTCAGGACTACCTGGCATGATGGCTCCTTGCTGTCCCCAGTCCACCTGGCCGTGCTGCTGCTCCAGTTTCAACTGTTCTGCCTGCGGCTATGGAACCCTGACCTGTTCACCGGACGTGCTACCTGTCCCAGACCTGCTGTTTTCAACTCTCTAGAGATAGCAGGAGCGGTAGAGATACTCTCAATGATCGGCTATGAAAAGCCAACTGACATTTACTCCTAAGGTGCTGACTTGCTGCACCCTCGACAACTACTGTGATTATTATTATTTGACCATGCTGGTCATTTTTGAACATTTGAACATCTTGGCCATGTTCTGTTATAATCTCCACCCGGCACAGCCAGAAGAGGACTGGCCACCCCTCATAGCCTGGTTCCTCTCTAGGTTTCTTCCTAGGTTTGGGCCTTTCTAGGGAGTTTTTCCTAGCCACCGCGCTTCTACACCTGCATTGCTTGCTGGTTGGGGTTTTAGGCTGGGTTTCTGTACAGCACTTTGAGATATCAGCTGATGTAAGAAGGACTATATAAATACATTTGATTTGTTTCTGTGGCTGTGTGGTTCTTTGGCTGTGTTATTCTGTGTGGCTGAGTGACTATGTGATTCTGTGGCTGTGTGGCTGTGTGATTATTTGGCTGTGTGGTTCAGTGGCTGTGTGATTCTTTGGCTGTGTGGTTCAGTGGCTGTGTGGCTGTGTGGTTCAGTGGCTGTGTGGATGTGTGGTTCAGTGGCTGTGTGGATATGTGGTTCAGTGGCTGTGTGATTCTGTGGCTGTGTGGCTGTGTGATTCTGTGGCTGTGTGGTTCAGTGGCTGTGTGATTCTGTGTGGCTGTGTGGTTCAGTGGCTGTGTGGCTGTGTGGTTCAGTGGCTGTGTGGTTCAGTGGCTGTGTGGCTGTGTGATTCTGTGGCTGTGTGGCTGTGTGATTCTGTGGCTGTGTGGCTGTGTGATTCTGTGGCTGTGTGGCTGTGTGATTCTGTGGCTGTGTGGTTCAGTGGCTGTGTGGCTGTGTGATTCTGTGGCTGTGTGGCTGTGATTCTATGTGGCTGTGTGGTTCAGTGGCTGTGTGGCTGTGTGGTTCAGTGGCTGTGTGATTCTGTGGCTGTGTGGCTGTGTGATTATGTGGCTGTGTGGCTGTGTGATTCTGTGGCTGTGTGGCTGTGTGATTCTGTGGCTTTGTGGTTCAGTGGCTGTGTGGCTCAGCGGTTATGTGGTTCTGTGACTATGTGGTTTGTTGGCTGTGTTATTCTGTGTGGCTGAGTGACTGTGTGATTCTGTGGCTGAGTGGCTGTGTGATTCTTTGGCTGTGTGGTTCAGTGGCTGTGTGGCTGTGTGATTCTGTGGCTGTGTGATTCTGTGGCTGTGTGGCTGTGTGATTCTGTGGCTGTGTGGTTCAGTGGCTGTGTGGCTGTGCGATTCTGTGGCTGTGTGGCTGTGATTCTATGTGGCTGTGTGGTTCAGTGGCTGTGTGGCTGTGTGATTATGTGGCTGTGTGGCTGTGTGATTCTGTGGCTGTGTGGCTGTGTGATTCTGTGGCTTTGTGGTTCAGTGGCTGTGTGGCTCAGCGGTTATGTGGTTCTGTGACTATGTGGTTTGTTGGCTGTGTTATTCTGTGTGGCTGAGTGACTGTGTGATTCTGTGGCTGAGTGGCTGTGTGATTCTGTGTGGCTGTGTGGTTCTGTGGCTGTGTGGCTGAGTGACTGTGTGATTCTGTGGCTGTGTGGTTCAGTGGCTGTGTGGCTGTGTGGTTCAGTGGCTGTGTGGCTGTGTGGTTCAGTGGCTGTGTGGCTGTGTGATTCTGTGGCTGTGTGGCTGTGTGATTCTGTGGCTGTGTGGTTCAGTGGCTGTGTGATTCTCTGTGGCTGTGTGGTTCAGTGGCTGTGTGGCTGTGTGGTTCAGTGGCTGTGTGGTTCAGTGGCTGTGTGGCTGTGTGATTCTGTGGCTGTGTGGCTGTGTGATTCTGTGGCTGTGTGGTTCAGTGGCTGTGTGGCTGTGTGATTATGTGGCTGTGTGGCTGTGTGGCTGTGATTCTATGTGGCTGTGTGGTTCAGTGGCTGTGTGGCTGTGCGATTCTGTGGCTGTGTGGCTGTGTGGCTGTGATTCTATGTGGCTGTGTGGTTCAGTGGCTGTGTGGCTGTGTGATTATGTGGCTGTGTGGCTGTGTGATTCTGTGGCTGTGTGGCTGTGTGATTCTGTGGCTTTGTGGTTCAGTGGCTGTGTGGCTCAGCGGTTATGTGGTTCTGTGACTATGTGGTTTGTTGGCTGTGTTATTCTGTGTGGCTGAGTGACTGTGTGATTCTGTGGCTGAGTGGCTGTGTGATTCTGTGTGGCTGTGTGGTTCTGTGGCTGTGTGGCTGAGTGACTGTGTGATTCTGTGGCTGTGTGGTTCAGTGGCTGTGTGGCTGTGTGGTTCAGTGGCTGTGTGGTTCAGTGGCTGTGTGGCTGTGTGATTCTGTGGCTGTGTGGCTGTGATTCTATGTGGCTGTGTGGTTCAGTGGCTGTGTGGCTGTGTGGTTCAGTGGCTGTGTGATTCTGTGGCTGTGTGGCTGTGTGATTATGTGGCTGTGTGGCTGTGTGATTCTGTGGCTGTGTGGCTGTGTGATTCTGTGGCTTTGTGGTTCAGTGGCTGTGTGGCTCAGCGGTTATGTGGTTCTGTGACTATGTGGTTTGTTGGCTGTGTTATTCTGTGTGGCTGAGTGACTGTGTGATTCTGTGGCTGAGTGGCTGTGTGATTCTTTGGCTGTGTGGTTCAGTGGCTGTGTGGCTGTGTGATTCTGTGGCTGTGTGATTCTGTGGCTGTGTGGCTGTGTGATTCTGTGGCTGTGTGGTTCAGTGGCTGTGTGGCTGTGCGATTCTGTGGCTGTGTGGCTGTGTGGCTGTGATTCTATGTGGCTGTGTGGTTCAGTGGCTGTGTGGCTGTGTGATTATGTGGCTGTGTGGCTGTGTGATTCTGTGGCTGTGTGGCTGTGTGATTCTGTGGCTTTGTGGTTCAGTGGCTGTGTGGCTCAGCGGTTATGTGGTTCTGTGACTATGTGGTTTGTTGGCTGTGTTATTCTGTGTGGCTGAGTGACTGTGTGATTCTGTGGCTGAGTGGCTGTGTGATTCTGTGTGGCTGTGTGGTTCTGTGGCTGTGTGGCTGAGTGACTGTGTGATTCTGTGGCTGTGTGGTTCAGTGGCTGTGTGGCTGTGTGGTTCAGTGGCTGTGTGGCTGTGTGGTTCAGTGGCTGTGTGGCTGTGTGATTCTGTGGCTGTGTGGCTGTGTGATTCTGTGGCTGTGTGGTTCAGTGGCTGTGTGATTCTCTGTGGCTGTGTGGTTCAGTGGCTGTGTGGCTGTGTGGTTCAGTGGCTGTGTGGTTCAGTGGCTGTGTGGCTGTGTGATTCTGTGGCTGTGTGGCTGTGTGATTCTGTGGCTGTGTGGTTCAGTGGCTGTGTGGCTGTGTGATTCTGTGGCTGTGTGGCTGTGTGGCTGTGATTCTATGTGGCTGTGTGGTTCAGTGGCTGTGTGGCTGTGCGATTCTGTGGCTGTGTGGCTGTGTGGCTGTGATTCTATGTGGCTGTGTGGTTCAGTGGCTGTGTGGCTGTGTGATTATGTGGCTGTGTGGCTGTGTGATTCTGTGGCTGTGTGGCTGTGTGATTCTGTGGCTTTGTGGTTCAGTGGCTGTGTGGCTCAGCGGTTATGTGGTTCTGTGACTATGTGGTTTGTTGGCTGTGTTATTCTGTGTGGCTGAGTGACTGTGTGATTCTGTGGCTGAGTGGCTGTGTGATTCTGTGTGGCTGTGTGGTTCTGTGGCTGTGTGGCTGAGTGACTGTGTGATTCTGTGGCTGTGTGGTTCAGTGGCTGTGTGGCTGTGTGGTTCAGTGGCTGTGTGGTTCAGTGGCTGTGTGGCTGTGTGATTCTGTGGCTGTGTGGCTGTGTGATTCTGTGGCTGTGTGGTTCAGTGGCTGTGTGATTCTCTGTGGCTGTGTGGTTCAGTGGCTGTGTGGCTGTGTGGTTCAGTGGCTGTGTGGTTCAGTGGCTGTGTGGCTGTGTGATTCTGTGGCTGTGTGGCTGTGTGGCTGTGATTCTATGTGGCTGTGTGGTTCAGTGGCTGTGTGGCTGTGTGGTTCAGTGGCTGTGTGATTCTGTGGCTGTGTGGCTGTGTGATTCTGTGGCTGTATGGCTGTGTGGTTCTGTGGCTGTATGGCTGTGTGATTCTGTGGCTGTATGGCTGTGTGATTCTGTGGCTGTATGGCTGGGTGGTTCTGTGGCTGTATGGTTCTTTAGCTGTGTGGCTGCGTTTATCTGTGGCCGTCTGGCTGTGTAGCTATCTGGCTCTGTGGTTATATGGCTGTGTGGTTCTGTGGTTGTCTGTGTGGTTCTGTGGCTGTGTGGTTATGTTGCTGTGTGTTTTTGTGGCTGTTTGGGTTGTGTGGTTGTGTGGCTGCGTGGTTCTGTGGCTTTTTTGTTCTGTGGCTGTGTGGCTATGTGATTCTGTGGCTGTGGTTCTGTCGCTGTGTGATTCTGTGACTTTGTGGTTCTGTGGCTGTGTGGCTGTGTGGTTCTGTTGATGTGTGGCTGTGTGGTTCTGTGGCTGTGTGGCTGTGTGGTTCTGTGGCTGTGTGGCTGTGTGGTTCTGTGGCTGTGTGGCTGTGTGGTTATGTGGTTCTGTGACTATGTGGTTTGTTGGCTGTGTGGCTGCATGTTTCTGTGGCTGTGTGGCTGTGTGGTGCTGTGGTTCTGTGGCTGTGTGGTTCTGTGGCTGTGTGGTTCTGTGGCTGTGTGGTTCTGTGACTATGTGGCTCTGTGGCTTGGTGGTTCTGTGGCTGTATGGCTGTGTGGTTCTGTGGCTGTGTGGTTCTGTGGCTGTGTGTCTGTGTGGTTCTGTTGATGTGTGGCTGTGTGGTTCTGTGGCTGTGTGGCTGTGCGGTTCTGTGGCTGTGTGACTGTGTGGTTATGTGGTTCTGTGACTATGTGGTTTGTTGGATGTGTGGCTTCATGTTTCTGTGGCTGTGTGGTTGTGTGGTGCTGTGGTTCTGTGGCTGTGTGGTTCTGTGGCTGTGTGGTTCTGTGGCTGTATGGTTCTGTGGCTGTGTGGTTCTGTGACTATGTGGCTCTGTTGCTTTGTGGTTCTGTGGCTGTATGGCTGTGTGGTTCTGTGGCTGTGTGGTTGTGTGGTTCTGTGGCTGTGTGGTTCTGTGGCTGTGTGGTTCTGTGGCTGTATGGTTCTGTGGCTGTGTGGTTCTGTGACTATGTGGCTCTGTTGCTTTGTGGTTCTGTGGCTGTATGGCTGTGTGGTTCTGTGGCTGTGTGGTTGGGTGGTTCTGTGGCTGTGTGGTTCTTTAGCTGTGTGGCTGCGTTTATCTGTGGCCGTCTGGCTGTGTGGTTCTGTGGCTGTTTGGTTCTGTGGCTGTGTGGTTCTGTGGCTTTGTGACTGTGCGGTTCTGTGGCTGTGTGGTTCTGTGGCTTTGTGACTGTGTGGTTCTGTGGCTTTGTGGCTGTTTGGTTCTGTAGTTGTGTTGTTCTGTGCTTGTGTGGCTCTGTGGCTGTGTGGTTCTGTGGCTTTGTGACTGTGTGGTTCTGTGGCTGTTTGGTTCTGTGGCTGTGTGGTTCTGTGGCTTTGTGGCTGTGTGGTTCTGTGATTGTGTGGTTCTGTGGCTTTGTGGTTCTTTGGCTGTGTGGCTGTTTTTATCTGTGGCTGTTTGGTTCTGTGGCTTTGTGACTGTGTGGCTTTGTGAATGTGTGGTTCTGTGGCTGTGTGGTTCTGTGGATGTGTAGTTCTGTGGATTTGTGGTTCCGTGGCTGTGTGGTTCTGTGGCTGTGTGGTTCTGTGGCTGTGTGGATGTGTGGCTGGCGATTCAGACAGTCTCAAAACTGTATTCTCTCTACTCAACGTAGGGTGTCTGACTGACTCCGTTGTTGTCTCACTGTCTCAGTGTCTCTTGTTGTCTCAGTGTCTCAGTGTCTCTTGTTGTCTCTCAGTGTCTCTTGTTGTCTCTGTGTGTTTTGTTGTCTCAGTGTGTCTTGTTGTTTCATTGTATCTTGTTGTCTCAGTGTCTCTTGCTGTCTCAGTGTCTCTTGCTGTCTCAGTGTCTCTCAGTGTCTCTTGTTGTCTCAGTGTCTCTTGTTGTCTCATTGTATCTTGTTGTCTCAGTGTCTCTTGTTGTCTCAGTGTCTCTTGTTGTCTCAGTGTGTCTCAGTGTCTCTTGTTGTCTCAGTGTCTCTCAGTGTGTCTTGTTGTCTCTTGTTGTGTCTTGTTGTCTCAGTGTCTCTTGTTGTCTCAGTGTCTCTGTGTCTCTTGTTGTCTCTCAGTGTCTCTTGTTGTCTCAGTGTCTCTTGTTGTCTCAGTGTCTCTTGTTGTTTCAGTGTCTCTTGTTGTCTCTCAGTGTGTCTTGTTGTCTCAGTGTGTCTTGTTGTCTCAGTGTGTCTTGTTGTCTCAGTGTGTCTTGTTGTCTCTCAGTGTCTCTTGTTGTCTCAGTGTCTCTTGTTGTCTCAGTGTCTCTTGTTGTCTCAGTGTGTCTTGTTGTCTCAGTGTGTCTTGTTGTCTCAGTGTGTCTTGTTGTCTCTCAGTGTCTCTTGTTGTCTCAGTGTCTCTTGTTGTCTCAGTGTCTCTTGTTGTCTCAGTGTGTCTTGTTGTCTCTCAGTGTCTCTTGTTGTCTCAGTGTCTCTTGTTGTCTCTGTGTGTCTTGTTGTCTCAGTGTGTTTTGTTGTCTCAGTGTGTCTTGTTGTCTCTCAGTGTCTCTTGTTGTCTCAGTGTCTCTTGTTGTCTCAGTGTCTCTTGTTGTCTCAGTGTGTCTTGTTGTCTCTCAGTGTCTCTTGTTGTCTCAGTGTCTCTTGTTGTCTCTGTGTGTCTTGTTGTCTCAGTGTGTTTTGTTGTCTCAGTGTGTCTTGTTGTCTCAGTGTCTCTTGTTGTCTCAGTGTCTCAGTATCGCTTGATGTCTCTCAGTGTCTCTTGTTGTCTGTCAGTGGCTCTTGTTGTCTCTTGTTGTCTCAGTGTCTCTCAGTGTCTCTTGTTGTCTCTCAGTCTCTTGTTGTCTCAGTGTCTCTCAGTGTCTCTTGTTGTCTCGGTGTCTCTTGTTGTCTCTCAGTGTCTCTTGTTGTCTGTCAGTGTCTCTTGTTGTCTCTTGTTGTCTCAGTGTCTCTCAGTGTCTCGTGTTGTCTCAGTGTCTCTTGTTGCTCAGTGTCTCTTGTTGTCTCAGTGTCTCTTGCTGTCTCAGTGTCTCTTGTTGTCTCAGTGTTTCTTGTTGTCTCATTGTATCTTGTTGTCTCAGTGTCTCTTGTTGTCTCAGTGTCTCTTGTTGTCTCAGTGTCTCTTGTTGTCTCAGTGTGTCTCAGTGTCTCTTGTTGTCTCAGTGTCTCTCAGTGTGTCTTGTTGTCTCTTGTTGTGTCTTGTTGTCTCTGTGTCTCTTGTTGTCTCTCAGTGTCTCTGGTTGTCTCAGTGTCTCTTGTTGTCTCAGTGTCTCTTGTTGTCTCTTGTTGTCTCTGTGTGTTTTGTTGTCTCAGTGTCTCTTGTTGTCTCTGTGTGTTTTGTTGTCTCAGTGTCTCTTGTTGTCTCAGTGTCTCTTGTTGTTTCAGTGTCTCTTGTTGTCTCTCAGTGTGTCTTGTTGTCTCAGTGTGTCTTGTTGTTTCAGTGTGTCTTGTTGTCTCAGTGTGTCTTGTTGTCTCTCAGTGTGTCTTGTTGTCTCTCAGTGTCTCTTGTTGTCTCAGTGTCTCTTTTTGTCTCAGTGTCTCTTGTTGCCTCAGTGTCTCTTGTTACCTCAGTGTGTCTTGTTGTCTCTCAGTGTCTCTTGTTGTCTCTGTGTGTCTTGTTGTCTCAGTGTGTTTTGTTGTCTCAGTGTGTCTTGTTGTCTCTCAGTGTCTCTTGTTGTGTCTTGTTGTCTCAGTGTCTCTTGTTGTCTCAGTGTCTCAGTATCGCTTGATGTCTCTCAGTGTCTCTTGTTGTCTGTCAGTGGCTCTTGTTGTCTCTTGTTGTCTCAGTGTCTCTCAGTGTCTCTTGTTGTCTCGGTGTCTCTTGTTGTCTCTCAGTGTCTCTTGTTGTCTGTCAGTGTCTCTTGTTGTCTCTTGTTGTCTCAGTGTCTCTCAGTGTCTCGTGTTGTCTCAGTGTCTCTTGTTGCTCAGTGTCTCTTGTTGTCTCAGTGTCTCTTGCTGTCTCAGTGTCTCTTGTTGTCTCAGTGTTTCTTGTTGTCTCATTGTATCTTGTTGTCTCAGTGTCTCTTGTTGTCTCAGTGTCTCTTGTTGTCTCAGTGTCTCTTGTTGTCTCAGTGTGTCTCAGTGTCTCTTGTTGTCTCAGTGTCTCTCAGTGTGTCTTGTTGTCTCTTGTTGTGTCTTGTTGTCTCTGTGTCTCTTGTTGTCTCTCAGTGTCTCTGGTTGTCTCAGTGTCTCTTGTTGTCTCAGTGTCTCAGTGTCTCTTGTTGTCTCTTGTTGTCTCTGTGTGTTTTGTTGTCTCAGTGTCTCTTGTTGTCTCTGTGTGTTTTGTTGTCTCAGTGTCTCTTGTTGTCTCAGTGTCTCTTGTTGTTTCAGTGTCTCTTGTTGTCTCTCAGTGTGTCTTGTTGTCTCAGTGTGTCTTGTTGTTTCAGTGTGTCTTGTTGTCTCAGTGTGTCTTGTTGTCTCTCAGTGTGTCTTGTTGTCTCTCAGTGTCTCTTGTTGTCTCAGTGTCTCTTTTTGTCTCAGTGTCTCTTGTTGCCTCAGTGTCTCTTGTTGCCTCAGTGTGTCTTGTTGTCTCTCAGTGTCTCTTGTTGTCTCTGTGTGTCTTGTTGTCTCAGTGTGTTTTGTTGTCTCAGTGTGTCTTGTTGTCTCTCAGTGTCTCTTGTTGTGTCTTGTTGTCTCAGTGTCTCTTGTTGTCTCAGTGTCTCAGTATCGCTTGATGTCTCTCAGTGTCTCTTGTTGTCTGTCAGTGGCTCTTGTTGTCTCTTGTTGTCTCAGTGTCTCTCAGTGTCTCTTGTTGTCTCGGTGTCTCTTGTTGTCTCTCAGTGTCTCTTGTTGTCTGTCAGTGTCTCTTGTTGTCTCTTGTTGTCTCAGTGTCTCTCAGTGTCTCGTGTTGTCTCAGTGTCTCTTGTTGCTCAGTGTCTCTTGTTGTCTCAGTGTCTCTTGCTGTCTCAGTGTCTCTTGTTGTCTCAGTGTTTCTTGTTGTCTCATTGTATCTTGTTGTCTCAGTGTCTCTTGTTGTCTCAGTGTCTCTTGTTGTCTCAGTGTCTCTTGTTGTCTCAGTGTGTCTCAGTGTCTCTTGTTGTCTCAGTGTCTCTCAGTGTCTCTTGTTGTCTCAGTGTCTCTCAGTGTGTCTTGTTGTCTCTTGTTGTGTATTGTTGTCTCCGTGTCTCTTGTTGTCTCAGTGTCTCAGTGGCTCTTGTTGTCTCAGTGTCTCTCAGTGTCTCTTGTTGTCTCTCAGTTTCTCTGGTTGTCTCAGTGACTTTTGTTGTCTCAGTGTCTCTTGTTGTCTCTCAGTGTCTCTTGTTGTCTCAGTGACTCTTGTTGTCTCAGTGTCTCTTGTTGTCTCAGTGTCTCTTGTCATCTCAGTGTCTCTTGTTGTCTCTCAGTGTGTCTTGTTGTCTCAGTGTGTCTTGTTGTCTCAGTGTCTCTTGTTGTCTCTCAGTGTCTCTTGTTGTCTCAGTGTCTCTTGTTGCCTCAGTGTGTCTTGTTGTCTCTCAGTGTCTCTTGTTGTCTCTGTGTGTCTTGTTGTCTCAGTGTGTTTTGTTGTCTCAGTGTCTCTTGTTGTCTCTCAGTGTGTCTTGTTGTCTCAGTGTGTCTTGTTGTTTCAGTGTGTCTTGTTGTCTCAGTGTGTCTTGTTGTCTCTCAGTGTGTCTTGTTGTCTCTCAGTGTCTCTTGTTGTCTCAGTGTCTCTTTTTGACTCAGTGTCTCTTGTTGCCTCAGTGTCTCTTGTTGCCTCAGTGTGTCTTGTTGTCTCTCAGTGTCTCTTGTTGTCTCTGTGTGTCTTGTTGTCTCAGTGTGTTTTGTTGTCTCAGTGTGTCTTGTTGTCTCTCAGTGTCTCTTGTTGTGTCTTGTTGTCTCAGTGTCTCTTGTTGTCTCAGTGTCTCAGTATCGCTTGATGTCTCTCAGTGTCTCTTGTTGTCTGTCAGTGGCTCTTGTTGTCTCTTGTTGTCTCAGTGTCTCTCAGTGTCTCTTGTTGTCTCGGTGTCTCTTGTTGTCTCTCAGTGTCTCTTGTTGTCTGTCAGTGTCTCTTGTTGTCTCTTGTTGTCTCAGTGTCTCTCAGTGTCTCGTGTTGTCTCAGTGTCTCTTGTTGCTCAGTGTCTCTTGTTGTCTCAGTGTCTCTTGCTGTCTCAGTGTCTCTTGTTGTCTCAGTGTTTCTTGTTGTCTCATTGTATCTTGTTGTCTCAGTGTCTCTTGTTGTCTCAGTGTCTCTTGTTGTCTCAGTGTCTCTTGTTGTCTCAGTGTGTCTCAGTGTCTCTTGTTGTCTCAGTGTCTCTCAGTGTCTCTTGTTGTCTCAGTGTCTCTCAGTGTGTCTTGTTGTCTCTTGTTGTGTATTGTTGTCTCCGTGTCTCTTGTTGTCTCAGTGTCTCAGTGGCTCTTGTTGTCTCAGTGTCTCTCAGTGTCTCTTGTTGTCTCTCAGTTTCTCTGGTTGTCTCAGTGACTTTTGTTGTCTCAGTGTCTCTTGTTGTCTCTCAGTGTCTCTTGTTGTCTCAGTGACTCTTGTTGTCTCAGTGTCTCTTGTTGTCTCAGTGTCTCTTGTCATCTCAGTGTCTCTTGTTGTCTCTCAGTGTGTCTTGTTGTCTCAGTGTGTCTTGTTGTCTCAGTGTCTCTTGTTGTCTCTCAGTGTCTCTTGTTGTCTCAGTGTCTCTTGTTGTCTCTGTGTGTCTTGTTATCTCAGTGTGTCTTGTTGTCTCAGTGTGTCGTGTTGTCTCTCAGTGTCTCTTGTTGTGTCTTGTTGTCTCAGTGTCTCTTGTTGTCTCAGTGTCTCAGTGTCTCTTGATGTCTCTCAGTGTCGCTTGTTGTCTCTCAGTGTCTCTTGTTGTCTCCCAGTCTCTTGTTGTCTCACTGTCTCAGTGTCTCTTGTTGTCTCAGTGTCTCAGTGTCTCTTGTTGTCTCTCAGTGTCTCTTGTTGTCTCTGTGTGTTTTGTTGTCTCAGTGTGTCTTGTTGTTTCATTGTATCTTGTTGTCTCAGTGTCTCTTGCTGTCTCAGTGTCTCTTGCTGTCTCAGTGTCTCTCAGTGTCTCTTGTTGTCTCAGTGTCTCTTGTTGTCTCATTGTATCTTGTTGTCTCAGTGTCTCTTGTTGTCTCAGTGTCTCTTGTTGTCTCAGTGTGTCTCAGTGTCTCTTGTTGTCTCAGTGTCTCTCAGTGTGTCTTGTTGTCTCTTGTTGTGTCTTGTTGTCTCAGTGTCTCTTGTTGTCTCAGTGTCTCTGTGTCTCTTGTTGTCTCTCAGTGTCTCTTGTTGTCTCAGTGTCTCTTGTTGTCTCAGTGTCTCTTGTTGTTTCAGTGTCTCTTGTTGTCTCTCAGTGTGTCTTGTTGTCTCAGTGTGTCTTGTTGTCTCAGTGTGTCTTGTTGTCTCAGTGTGTCTTGTTGTCTCTCAGTGTCTCTTGTTGTCTCAGTGTCTCTTGTTGTCTCAGTGTCTCTTGTTGTCTCAGTGTGTCTTGTTGTCTCTCAGTGTCTCTTGTTGTCTCAGTGTCTCTTGTTGTCTCTGTGTGTCTTGTTGTCTCAGTGTCTCTTGTTGTCTCAGTGTGTCTTGTTGTCTCTCAGTGTCTCTTGTTGTTTCAGTGTCTCTTGTTGTCTCTGTGTGTCTTGTTGTCTCAGTGTGTTTTGTTGTCTCAGTGTGTCTTGTTGTCTCAGTGTCTCTTGTTGTCTCAGTGTCTCAGTATCGCTTGATGTCTCTCAGTGTCTCTTGTTGTCTGTCAGTGGCTCTTGTTGTCTCTTGTTGTCTCAGTGTCTCTCAGTGTCTCTTGTTGTCTCTCAGTCTCTTGTTGTCTCAGTGTCTCTCAGTGTCTCTTGTTGTCTCGGTGTCTCTTGTTGTCTCTCAGTGTCTCTTGTTGTCTGTCAGTGTCTCTTGTTGTCTCTTGTTGTCTCAGTGTCTCTCAGTGTCTCGTGTTGTCTCAGTGTCTCTTGTTGCTCAGTGTCTCTTGTTGTCTCAGTGTCTCTTGCTGTCTCAGTGTCTCTTGTTGTCTCAGTGTTTCTTGTTGTCTCATTGTATCTTGTTGTCTCAGTGTCTCTTGTTGTCTCAGTGTCTCTTGTTGTCTCAGTGTCTCTTGTTGTCTCAGTGTGTCTCAGTGTCTCTTGTTGTCTCAGTGTCTCTCAGTGTGTCTTGTTGTCTCTTGTTGTGTCTTGTTGTCTCTGTGTCTCTTGTTGTCTCTCAGTGTCTCTGGTTGTCTCAGTGTCTCTTGTTGTCTCAGTGTCTCAGTGTCTCTTGTTGTCTCTTGTTGTCTCTGTGTGTTTTGTTGTCTCAGTGTCTCTTGTTGTCTCTGTGTGTTTTGTTGTCTCAGTGTCTCTTGTTGTCTCAGTGTCTCTTGTTGTTTCAGTGTCTCTTGTTGTCTCTCAGTGTGTCTTGTTGTCTCAGTGTGTCTTGTTGTTTCAGTGTGTCTTGTTGTCTCAGTGTGTCTTGTTGTCTCTCAGTGTGTCTTGTTGTCTCTCAGTGTCTCTTGTTGTCTCAGTGTCTCTTTTTGTCTCAGTGTCTCTTGTTGCCTCAGTGTCTCTTGTTGCCTCAGTGTGTCTTGTTGTCTCTCAGTGTCTCTTGTTGTCTCTGTGTGTCTTGTTGTCTCAGTGTGTTTTGTTGTCTCAGTGTGTCTTGTTGTCTCTCAGTGTCTCTTGTTGTGTCTTGTTGTCTCAGTGTCTCTTGTTGTCTCAGTGTCTCAGTATCGCTTGATGTCTCTCAGTGTCTCTTGTTGTCTGTCAGTGGCTCTTGTTGTCTCTTGTTGTCTCAGTGTCTCTCAGTGTCTCTTGTTGTCTCGGTGTCTCTTGTTGTCTCTCAGTGTCTCTTGTTGTCTGTCAGTGTCTCTTGTTGTCTCTTGTTGTCTCAGTGTCTCTCAGTGTCTCGTGTTGTCTCAGTGTCTCTTGTTGCTCAGTGTCTCTTGTTGTCTCAGTGTCTCTTGCTGTCTCAGTGTCTCTTGTTGTCTCAGTGTTTCTTGTTGTCTCATTGTATCTTGTTGTCTCAGTGTCTCTTGTTGTCTCAGTGTCTCTTGTTGTCTCAGTGTCTCTTGTTGTCTCAGTGTGTCTCAGTGTCTCTTGTTGTCTCAGTGTCTCTCAGTGTCTCTTGTTGTCTCAGTGTCTCTCAGTGTGTCTTGTTGTCTCTTGTTGTGTATTGTTGTCTCCGTGTCTCTTGTTGTCTCAGTGTCTCAGTGGCTCTTGTTGTCTCAGTGTCTCTCAGTGTCTCTTGTTGTCTCTCAGTTTCTCTGGTTGTCTCAGTGACTTTTGTTGTCTCAGTGTCTCTTGTTGTCTCTCAGTGTCTCTTGTTGTCTCAGTGACTCTTGTTGTCTCAGTGTCTCTTGTTGTCTCAGTGTCTCTTGTCATCTCAGTGTCTCTTGTTGTCTCTCAGTGTGTCTTGTTGTCTCAGTGTGTCTTGTTGTCTCAGTGTCTCTTGTTGTCTCTCAGTGTCTCTTGTTGTCTCAGTGTCTCTTGTTGTCTCTGTGTGTCTTGTTATCTCAGTGTGTCTTGTTGTCTCAGTGTGTCGTGTTGTCTCTCAGTGTCTCTTGTTGTGTCTTGTTGTCTCAGTGTCTCTTGTTGTCTCAGTGTCTCTTGTTGTCTCTCAGTGTCTCTTGATGTCTCTCAGTGTCGCTTGTTGTCTCTCAGTGTCTCTTGTTGTCTCCCAGTCTCTTGTTGTCTCAGTGTCTCTCAGTGTCTCTTGTTGTCTCTCAATGTCTCTTGTTGTGTCTTGTTGTCTCAGTGTCTCTTGTTGTCGGTCAGTGTCTTTTGTTGTCTCAGTGTCTCTTGTTGTCTCTCAGTGTCTCTTGTTGTCTGTCAGTGTCTCTTGTTGTCTCAGTGTCTCTTGTTGCTCAGTGTCTCTTGTTGTCTCAGTGTCTCTTGCTGTCTCAGTGTCTCTTGTTGTCTCAGTGTCTCTTGTTGTCTCAGTGTGTCTCAGTGTCTCTTGTTGTCTCAGTGTCTCTCAGTGTGTCTTGTTGTCTCTTGTTGTGTCTTGTTGTCTCCGTGTCTCTTGTTGTCTCAGTGTCTCAGTGGCTCTTGTTGTCTCAGTGTCTCTTGTTGTCTCTCAGTGTCTCTGGTTGTCTCAGTGACTTTTGTTGTCTCTGTGTCTCTTGTTGTCTCTCAGTGTCTCTTGTTGTCTCAGTGTCTCTTGTTGTCTCAGTGTCTCTTGTTGTCTCAGTGTCTCTTGTTGTCTCAGTGTCTCTTGTCATCTCAGTGTCTCTTGTTGTCTTAGTGTCTCTCAGTGTCTCTTGTTGTCTCTCAGTGTCTCTTGTTGTCTCAGTGTGTCTTGTTGTCTCAGTGTCTCTGGTTGTCTCTCAGTGTGTCTTGTTGTCTCAGTGTGTCTTGTTGTCTCAGTGTCTCTTGTTGTCTCTCAGTGTCTCTTGTTGTCTCAGTGTGTCTTGTTGTCTCAGTGTCTCTTGTTGTCTCTCAGTGTGTCTTGTTGTCTCAGGGTGTCTTGTTGTCTCTCAGTGTCTCTTGTTGTCTCTCAGTGTCTCTTGTTGTCTTAGTGTCTCTCAGTGTCTCTTGTTGTCTCTCAGTGTCTCTTGTTGTCTCAGTGTGTCTTGTTGTCTCAGTGTCTCTTGTTGTCTCTCAGTGTGTCTTGTTGTCTCAGTGTGTCTTGTTGTCTCAGTGTCTCTTGTTGTCTCTCAGTGTCTCTTGTTGTCTCAGTGTGTTCTGTTGTCTCAGTGTCTCTTGTTGTCTCTCAGTGTGTCTTGTTGTCTCAGGGTGTCTTGTTGTCTCTCAGTGTCTCTTGTTGTCTCTCAGTGTCTCTTGTTGTCTCAGTGTGTCTTGTTGTCTCTGTGTGTCTTGTTGTCTCAGTGTGTCTTGTTGTCTCAGTGTGTCGTGTTGTCTCTCAGTGTCTCTTGTTGTGTCTTGTTGTCTCAGTGTCTCAGTGTCGTCTCAGTGTCTCTTGATGTCTCTCAGTGTCTCTTGTTGTCTGTCAGTGGCTCTTGTTGTCTCTTGTTGTCTCAGTGTCTCTCAGTGTCTCTTGTTGTCTCTCAGTCTCTTGTTGTCTCAGTGTCTCTCAGTGTCTCTTGTTGTCTCTCAATGTCTCTTGTTGTGTCTTGTTGTCTCAGTGTCTCTTGGTGTCTCTCAGTGTTTCTTGTTGTCTGACAGTGTCTCTTGTAGTCTCAGTGTCTCTTGTTGTCTCTCAGTGTCTCTTGTTGTCTCAGTGTGTCTTGTTGTCTCTCAGTGTCTCTTGTTGTCTCAGTGTCTCTTGTTGTCTCAGTGTCTCTTGTTGTCTCAGTGTGTCTTGTTGTCTCTCAGTGTCTCTTGTTGTCTCAGTGTCTCTTGTTGTCTCTGTGTGTCTTGTTGTCTCAGTGTGTCTTGTTGCCTCAGTGTGTCTTGTTGTCTCTCAGTGTCTCTTGTTGTCTCAGTGTCTCTTGTTGTCTCAGTGTCTCTTGTTGTCTCAGTGTGTCTTGTTGTCTCTCAGTGTCTCTTGTTGTCTCAGTGTCTCTTGTTGTCTCTGTGTGTCTTGATGTCTCAGTGTGTCTTGTTGCCTCAGTGTGTCTTGTTGTCTCTCAGTGTATCTTGTTGTCTGTCAGTGTCTCTTGTTGTCTCTTGTTGTCTCAGTGTCTCTCATTGTCTCTTGTTGTCTCAGTGTCTCTTGTTGTCTCTCAGTGTCTCTTGTTGTCTGTCAGTGTCTCTTGTTGTCTCTTGTTGTCTCAGTGTCTCTCAGTGTCTCTTGTTGTCTCAGTGTCTCTTGTTGTCTCTCAGTGTGTCTTGTTGTCTCTCAGTGTATCTTGTTGTCTCAGTGTCTCTTGTTGCTCAGTGTCTCTTGTTGCTCAGTGTCTCTTGTTGTCTCAGTGTCTCTTGCTGTCTCAGTGTCTCTTGTTGTCTCAGTGTCTCTTGTTGTCTCTCAGTGTCTCTGGTTGTCTCAGTGACTTTTGTTGTCTCAGTGTCTCTCAGTGTCTCTTGTTGTCTCTCAGTGTCTCTTGTTGTCTCTCAGTGTCTCTTGTTGTCTCAGTGTCTCTTGTTGTCTCAGTGTCTCTTGTCATCTCCGTGTCTCTTGTTGTCTTAGTGTCTCTCATTGTCTCTTGTTGTCTCAGTGTCTCTTGTTGTCTTAGTGTCTCTCAGTGTTTCTTGTTGTCTCAGTGTCTCTTGTTGTCTCTCAGTGTGTCTTGGTGTCTCAGTGTGTCTTGTTGTCTCAGTGTCTCTTGTTGTCTCTCAGTGTCTCTTGTTGTCTCAGTGTGTCTTGTTGTCTCTGTGTGTCTTGTTGTCTCAGTGTGTCTTGTTGTCTCAGTGTCTCTTGATGTCTCTCAGTGTCTCTTGTTGTCTGTCAGTGGCTCTTGTTGTCTCTTGTTGTCTCAGTGTCTCTCAGTGTCTCTTGTTGTCTCAGTGTCTCTTGTTGCTCAGTGTCTCTTGTTGCTCAGTGTCTCTTGTTGTCTCAGTGTCTCTTGCTGTCTCAGTGTCTCTTGCTGTCTCAGTGTCTCTTGCTGTCTCAGTGTCTCTCAGTGTCTCTTGTTGTCTCAGTGTCTCTTGTTGTCTCATTGTATCTTGTTGTCTCAGTGTCTCTTGTTGTCTCAGTGTCTCTTGTTGTCTCATTGTATCTTGTTGTCTCAGTGTATCTTGTTGTCTCAGTGTCTCTTGTTGTCTCTCAGTGTGTCTTGTTGTCTCAGTGTGTCTCAGTGTCTCTCAGTGTCTCTTGTTGTCTCAGTGTCTCTCAGTGTGTCTTTAGTCTCAGTGTCTCTTGTTGTCTCAGTGTCTCAGTGGCTCTTGTTGTTTCAGTGTCTCTCAGTGTCTCTTGTTGTCTCTCAGTGTCTCTGGTTGTCTCAGTGACTTTTGTTGTCTCAGTGTCTATTGTTGTCTCTCAGTGTCTCTTGCTGTCTCAGTGTCTCTTGTTGTCTCAGTGTCTCTTGTTGTCTCGGTGTCTCTTGTTGTCTCTCAGTGTCTCTTGTTGTCTGTCAGTGTCTCTTGTTGTCTCTTGTTGTCTCAGTGTCTCTTGTTGCTCAGTCTCTCTTGTTGTCTCAGTGTCTCTTGCTGTCTCAGTGTCTCTTGCTGTCTCAGTGTCTCTCAGTGTCTCTTGTTGTCTCAGTGTCTCTTGTTGTCTCATTGTATCTTGTTGTCTCAGTGTCTCTTGTTGTCTCAGTGTCTCTTGTTGTCTCATTGTATCTTGTTGTCTCAGTGTATCTTGTTGTCTCAGTGTCTCTTGTTGTCTCAGGGTCTCTTGTTGTCTCAGTGTCTCAGTGTCTCTTGTTGTCTCAGTGTCTCTTATCATCTCAGTGTCTCTTGTTGTCTCGGTGTCTCTCGGTGTCTCTCAATGTCTCAGTGTCTCTTGTTGTCTCCGTGTCTCTTGTTGTCTCAGTGTCTCTTGTTGTCTCCGTGTCTCTTGTTGTCTCAGTTTCTCTTGTTGTCTCTCAGTGTCTCTTGTTGTCTCTTGTTGTCTCTCAGTATCTCTTGTTGTCTCAGTGACTTTTGTTGTCTCAGTGTTTCAGTGTCTCTTGTTGTCTCTCAGTGTCTCATGTTGTCTCAGTGTCTCTTGTTGTCTCAGTGTGTCTTGTTGTCTCAGTGTGTCTTGTTGTCTCAGTGTCTCTTGTTGTCTCAGTGTCTCTTGTTGTCTCAGTGTCTCTTGTTGTCTCTCAGTCTCTGTGTCTCTGTATTTTTTTTCTCTAAATTGATTGGCCGGCTGTTTACCATCTGATGTTTGTATCTTATGACATGTTGATAGTGTAGTGATGCTCATATGCTTGTTGTTCAGTTGCTGAAGCATGAGGGTAGTGGTTTCCATACTAAGACCACCGATACAGAACATGTTTGCAAGCAGGACTGTAAAGTCACTTTGGATAATAGCATCTGCTAAATGGAATATATTATACATTATTTGATCATTCATTCCTGTGTACAGATTAATAACAGTAGACTATAAGGCTAACAGCTTTCAAATTTAGAACATCTTTTCAAGTTCTAAAATAGCCCAGGATTCAGGAAGGACCCATAGCTATACTTGACTTTAGGGGTAAAAATGACAAGTCTCCATGTTTTTCTCCAGATAGTTGCAGTCAGAACAGAAATTAAATTAACATACTTGTGAGGATTGCATTGCAACAGGGGGAACCGTAACTCCAGGCTGTACGGTTTTGATAGAATATTTATAGATATGCAGCGTAATGAGAACCCGTAAGACTGCTGACTCTGACAGTCTGTGTTTGGAAACAGGAAACTCATTATTAAATGTAGTCGTGTACCAACCAGGGTTTTTTTCTTTCCCCGAATGGTACACTATTCCCTATATAGGGCACTACTTTTAGGGCTCAGGTCATAGGGCTCTGGTTAAAAGTAGTGTACTATATAGACCAGGGATGGGCAACTTTCATGGGGGTACAAAACAAAACACTGAACTCATGACGAGGGACAGCAGTGCCTGATGGGTCTGTATGTATACCCACATCCATACCCACGCATACAGTCAGTGTCGCCAAAGTCTTTTTTTGGGGGGGGGGGGGGGGGGCTAAGCTAAATGTTAGCTGACATGGGTAATTGTGTGTTTGTCAGTCGTTAGGTTTCCATCCAATTTGAGACATATTTTCATGCAAATATTCTGAAATATGCTGATTTCCTTTTTTATTTATTTTTTTTACCACCGAGAGAGTGTGTTTCCAGCCAATTGACTTGTTGCATCGAAATAAACTTCTGCGGTTATATTTCCAATGTACTGAATTAAACACACAAGTTTATTGGGTTTCCGGTCGCATTTCACAACGCTACTGATGGTTTTCTCACTAAGTTTATATGGTTTCCGGTCGCATTTCACAACGCTACTGATGGTTTTCTCACTAAGTTTATTGGGTTTCCGGTCGCATTTCACAACGCTACTGATGGTTTTCTCACTAAGTTTATTGGGTTTCCGGTCGCATTTCACAACGCTACTGATGGTTTTCTCACTAAGTTTATTGGGTTTCCGGTCGCATTTCACAACGCTACTGATGGTTTTCTCACTAAGTTTATTGGGTTTCCGGTCGCATTTCACAACGCTACTGATGGTTTTCTCACTAAGTTTATATGGTTTCCGGTCGCATTTCACAACGCTACTGATGGTTTTCTCACTAAGTTTATATGGTTTCCGGTCGCATTTCACAACGCTACTGATGGTTTTCTCACTAAGTTTATATGGTTTCCGGTTGCATTTCACAACGCTACTGATGGTTTTCTCACTAAGTTTATTGGGTTTCCGGTCGCATTTCACAACGCTACTGATGGTTTTCTCACTAAGTTTATTGGGTTTCCGGTCGCATTTCACAACGCTACTGATGGTTTTCTCACTAAGTTTATATGGTTTCCGGTCGCATTTCACAACGCTACTGATGGTTTTCTCACTAAAATTGCTTTTGCAATAGTCGTTTTCCTCTTGTTATGTAAGCCAGTAATCAGGATCCAAACAACCTTTTTATGAATAAAGTACAGTACTTGTCAGATACAAAATGACTGCTAATTTGTTGGTAAACTTTCCAAATGTCGACAAAAACAAAATACGCTCGACAAGGTTCGATCTTCTTTTTTGTGTGTCTGTAAAAATGAATTATGTGAGAAATGGCGACAGAAAACAAAGTTACGCGCAAATGCCGATTTAAATAACCATCACAACCCAGTAAACTTGTCACTCGATGATATGTCGCGTGGTCCTACGACTCAGGAAAGCATGCAGTTTATTAGACTACAGGTTAAATCACGTAGGATGAACTTCATCCGGGGGTGGTGAAAAGCGCACGGTGATATTTACGCTCCTTTCCAATAAATATTGAGGGTCTTATTCTGGTGACACGATCATAGATGCTTGACTGCCGTTTTGTCCAAAGTAATGTCATCATGTAGGCTATACCCGCACAGTATCTGCGAATTGTTGGCTAGAGCACATATGCCAAGACCAGAGTGGGTTCATTCACTATATAACGAAATACAATAGATTTGAAAATGCGACGGAAACCCATTGAACTTTTTTATTTGGAACATGGGAATTTAACCGCAAAAGTGATTTTTATGTGCACCACGTCATCACGCCTTTTATCGGCAACAAGTCAATTTAATGACAACACATCTCTGGTGAGAACATGTGGTTTTTATGCAGATTTTTTGGGGAATATAAGCATGTAAATCTGTCCCCAATTGGATGGAAACCTAGCTACTTTCGACAAATAAAATGTGTTTTTCGGGTCAGTGAAATTGATTATGTGACAATTGAGGTGGAAACGCTTTTATGCGCAAATATAGGTAGAAATATAGGTAGAAATATAGTAGAAATATAGGTAGACATATAGTAGAAATATAGGTAGAAATATAGTAGAAATATAGGTAGAAATATAGTAGAAATATAGGTAGAAATATAGGTAGAAATATAGTAGAAATATAGAAGAAATATAGGTAGAAATATAGGTAGAAATATAGTAGAAATATAGGTAGAAATATAGTAGAAATATAGGTAGAAATATAGGTAGAAATATAGTAGAAATATAGTAGAAATATAGAAGAAATATAGGTAGAAATATAGGTAGAAATATAGAAGAAATCCATCATGTCGCCGTGAGTCATGAGATGATGTTGGAGTCTACTGCCACCATGACATAGGGGCAAAAAAATTGGGTTTTATAGGTCGGTGAAATAAATGATTCTTTCAGGACTTATTAATGACTTATGGTGGTTATGTGATGAGCTTCGTATAAATGTCCCATCATTATCGAGAGGAGAGGATATCTTTTGAATGACGCTGGTGGCATGGTTCCTCAACACTGGAAGGGGGTCCTGAATGAAAACGTTTGGGAAACACCGCTGAACTACATTATCACACACAGTCTATGGAAACACACCTCGGGTGTATGTATATATATATTATACAGATTCGGGTTGGGCTTCCTATCTATATGTCTCTATCTGTCTTCCTGTGTTGCTATAGAGATGGTGGTCAGGTGGTGTTGATGAGTGGTGAAGAAGGCTGTAAGGTGGTGATGGGGATATATGGCTCAGACAGACAGACAGACGGACCATTCCAATTCTAACGGCTGTGCTGTTGGACAGGTGCCAGTAAAGTGATAAGATTTTAATGAAAGACAGGAAGTCATTTGGTCCAAACACTTCTCTTTGAGGTAATGTGTGGACGCACACGAGCAGAATTCCATTCTCACTGGCCCAGTGAGATCAGGAGAATTGACCTTCAGGATATGTGGAATTGATGCTTTACCGCTACCCCTCGTTGTAATTGGCTGGCTAAAGTTCTGCCTGGAATTGTAAGTGAGATACGTCTTAGAAAATGTACACTGAGCCGTTTCCTCCGAAGCGGCTCCTTTCTTTCTAGGTTTACAGTTCAGAAAGGCAAAGGTTCCCTGGGGATCCGGTGTGCATGGAACTAGGTTAAGAGGATGAGAAGGGGAGGCATCAGTATGCACGGGGAGAGAGAGAGACAGACAGACAGACAGACAGACAGACAGACAGACAGACAGAAACAGAGACAGAAACAGAGAGAGAGAGAGAGAGAGAGAGAGAGAGAGAGAGAGAGAGACAGAGAGACAGAGAGACAGAGAGAGAGGGACAGACGGACAGAGACAGAGAGGGATGGTAAGCGAGAGGGAGACAGACATACAGATGAACAGCAAATCAGAGAGAGAGAGATGATAAGAGAGAGAGAGAGAGAGATGATAAGGGAGAGATGATAAGAGAGAGAGAGAGAGAGAGGGACACAGAGAGAGAGAGATGATAAGAGAGAGAGAGAGAGAGAGATGATACGGGAGAGATGATAAGAGAGAGAGAGAGAGAGAGATGATACGGGAGAGATGATAAGAGAGAGAGAGAGAGGGACACAGAGAGAGAGAGAGAGATATATATATACAGAGACAGAGAGAGGCAGAGAGAAGAGAGAGAGAACTATTCCCAGACATTCTGAACTACTCCCCATAACACCAGCTTCAATGATTACAATAGGATCATAACAAATGTTTATCATTCAAACACATAATAAGTATAGGTAGGGTTTTGAGTTAGATTTGATTCAGACATTTGTACTTGCTGATAGTCTGTTGATTTAGAAGTCGTTCAGGTAAACAGCAAGTTGCAGGACATTAGTTCAATGGCTTTCCTCAATTGTTTCAGGTTTGCTGTTCTGTTCCCAATCACACAGATGGCCATGGAATCATCCGGCTTTGTTGAGGAGCCAAGCCCAAGCAGCGACACACAATGATATATATATACATCATTGGTAGCACAGCACTCACATATAAGTCACCCTATTCCCTACATACAGTAGTGCACTATTTTTAACCAAAGCCCTATGGGCCCTGTTAGAAAGCAGTGCACTATATAGGGAATAAGGTGCCATTTGCAAAAGTAGTGCACTTATATAGGGAATAGGGTGTAATTCGGGACTCAGAAGCCTTCATATCCAGGAACAAAGCATCTCTAAGGTGATATGGCAAGGTAGCGTATGGTTTGAGCCGGGGGCTGGAGTGGTGGGATAGCGAGCCAGGCTCCTGGGCTAAATTGGATGAAATTTTCCCGGCAGCATGTTAAACCATGTGTAAAATCCTCACTATGGGTTTAGAGTGTGATCCCTCATTGCTGTGCCTTCTGTCTCCAGTTGTGGTTGGCCACACTGATTTCTGACTGCACACCAATCTGAGAGGAAGGCTGCTGTCCACATCCCCTCATTACCCACCCCTGTGGCCAGATTTATTTTTTACATCTAGTTATCCCCTCTTTTTGGGTAAGGCACAAAACTACCACCAATTCTCCATTCATTTAAAAAAAAAAAAAAAAAAAACGGTCCCGGTTACCTTCAGATGAGTCTCGTGCCACTTGTGGTGGAAGTAGAACTAAACAGAGAACACCATGGAGTTTGTGAGACTCTCCCCGTTCCACACTTGGGTGACTTCAGTTTGTAGTCCAAAACGGATCAGACGCTACAAAACACAAGTTGGCACATCAATGATATCAACTTCAGACGAGTCCTGTGACACTTGTGGTTGGTCGTAGCCGTTCGGACGCTACAGACGTTTTGGTAAGAACGGACGATTCTCTGGATGTATAATGGTCTGACCAACACAGGCTGTAGCTTGGCCACCTTCCACTGCAGATACGGAAAATCGCTATAGGCGGATGAGGAAGGTCACTATAGGTGGATGAGGAAGGTCGCTATAGGCGGATGAGGAAGGTCACTATAGGCGGATGAGGAAGGTCACTATAGGCGGATGAGGAAGGTCACTATAGGCGGATGAGGAAGGTCGCTATAGGTGGATGAGGAAGGTCACTATAGGCGGATGAGGAAGGTCGCTATAGGTGGATGAGGAAGGTCACTATAGGTGGATGAGGAAGGTCACTATAGGTGGATGAGGAAGGTCGCTATAGGTGGATGAGGAAGTCGCTATAGGCGGATGAGGAAGGTCACTATAGGCGGATGAGGAAGGTCACTATAGGTGGATGAGGAAGGTCGCTATAGGTGGATGAGGAAGGTCACTATAGGCGGATGAGGAAGGTCGCTATAGGTGGATGAGGAAGGTCGCTATAGGCGGATGAGGAAGGTCGCTATAGGTGGATGAGGAAGGTCGCTATAGGCGGATGAGGAAGGTCACTATAGGCGGATGAGGAAGGTCACTATAGGCGGATGAGGAAGGTCGCTATAGGTGGATGAGGAAGGTCGCTATAGGTGGATGGGGAAGGTCGCTATAGGCGGATGAGGAAGGTCGCTATAGGCGGATGAGGAAGGTCACTATAGGCGGATGAGGAAGGTCGCTATAGGCGGATGAGGAAGGTCACTATAGGTGGATGAGGAAGGTCGCTATAGGCGGATGAGGAAGGTCAAGGCGGATGAGGAAGGTCGCTATAGGTGGATGAGGAAGGTCACTATAGGCGGATGAGGAAGGTCACTATAGGCGGATGCAGAAGGTCGCTATAGGTGGATGAGGAAGGTCGCTATAGGCGGATGAGGAAGGTCGCTATAGGCGGATGAGGAAGGTCACTATATGTGGATGAGGAAGGTCACTATAGGCGGATGAGGAAGGTCACTATAGGCGGATGAGGAAGGTCACTATATGTGGATGAGGAAGGTCACTATAGGCGGATGAGGAAGGTCGCTATAGGTGGATGAGGAAGGTCGCTATAGGCGGATGAGGAAGGTCGCTATAGGTGGATGAGGAAGGTCGCTATAGGCGGATGAGGAAGGTCGCTATAGGTGGATGAGGAAGGTCGCTATAGGCGGATGAGGAAGGTCTCTATAGGTGGATGAGGAAGGTCGCTATAGGCGGATGAGGAAGATCGCTATATGTGGATGAGGAAGGTCGCTATAGGCGGATGAGGAAGGTCACTATAGGCGGATGAGGAAGGTCACTACAGGCAGATGTGGAAGGTCACTATATATATATAGGATATATACTATATATCCAGGTATGTTGGTACATAATGGCCAGTAGAGGCTATATATTCAGGTATGTTGGTACATAATGGCCAGTAGAGGCTATATATCCAGGTATGTTGGTACATAATGGCCAGTAGATGCTATATATTCAGGTATGTTGGTACATAATGGCCAGTAGAGGCTATATATCCAGGTATGTTGGTACATAATGGCCAGTAGAGGCTATATATTCAGGTCTGTTGGTACATATTGGCCAGTAGATGCTATATATCCAGGTCTGTTGGTACATAATGGCCAGTAGAGGCTATATATCCAGGTCTGTTGGGACATAATGGCCAGTAGAGGCTATATGTTCAGGTCTGTTGGTACATAATGGCCAGTAGATGCTATATATCCAGGTCTGTTGGTACATAATGGCCCGTAGAGGCTATATATCCAGGTCTGTTTTTTTTATTTTATTTTTATTTCACCTTTATTTAACCAGGTAGGCTAGTTGAGAACAAGTTCTCATTTGCAACTGTGACCTGGCCAAGATAAAGCATAGCAGTGTGAACAGACAACACAGAGTTACACATGGAGTAAACAATTAACAAGTCAATAACACAGTAGAAAAAAAATGGGCAGTCTATATACAATGTGTGCAAAAGGCATGAGGTACATAATGGCCAGTAGATGCTATATATCCAGGTCTGTTGGTACATAATGGCCAGTAGAGGCTATATATCCAGGTCTGTTGGTACATAATGGCCCGTAGAGGCTATATATCCAGGTATGTTGGTACATAATGGCCAGTAGAGGCTATATATCCAGGCCATAAGTAGAGGCTATATATCCAGGTCTGTTGGTACATAATGGCCCGTAGAGGCTATATATCCAGGTATGTTGGCCAGTAGAGGCTATATATCCAGGTCTGTTGGTATAATGGCCAGGTCTCCAGGTCTGTTGGTACATAATGGCCCGTAGAGGCTATATATCCAGGTCTGTTGGTACATAATGGCCCGTAGAGGCTATATATCCAGGTCTGTTGGTACATAATGGCCAGTAGAGGCTATATATCCAGGTCTGTTGGTACATAATGGCCCGTAGAGGCTATATATCCAGGTATGTTGGTACATAATGGCCAGTAGAGGCTATATATCCAGGTCTGTTGGTACATAATGGCCCGTAGAGGCTATATATCCAGGTCTGTTGGTACATAATGGCCCGTAGAGGCTATATATCCAGGTATGTTGGTACATAATGGCCCGTAGAGGCTATATATCCAGGTCTGTTGGTACATAATGGCCCGTAGAGGCTATATATCCAGGTATGTTGGTACATAATATATCTACAGACCTGGTCATAGTACCAGATACAAATACACCTTTTAGAACAGAGGGGACTGTGAGGAGAAACAAACACAGGCACTCTACACAAACGCACTCTACACACACACACTCTCCACACACACACTCTACACACACACACTCTACACACACGCACTCTATACACACGCACTCTACACACACGCGCACTCTACACACACACGCACTCTACACACACGCACTCTACACACACGCGCACTCTACACACACACGCACTCTACACACACACGCACTCTACACACACACGCACTCTACACACACGCACTCTACACACACGGACTCTACACACACACGCACTCTACACACACACGCACTCTACACACACACGCACTCTACACACACAGGCACCCTACACACACACGCACTCTACACACACACACGCACTCTACACACACAGGCACCCTACACACACGCACTCTACACACACGCACTCTACACACACGCACTCTACACACACGCACTCTACACACACTCACTCTACACACACACGCACTCTACACACACGCACTCTACACACACGCACTCTACACACACGCACTCTACACACACTCACTCTACACACACACGCACTCTACACACACTCACTCTACACACACTCACTCTACACACACACGCACTCTACACACACGCACTCAACACACACTCACTCTACACACACACGCACTCTACACACACGCACTCAACACACACTCACTCTACACACACGCACTCTACACACACGCACTCAACACACACGCACTCTACACACACGCACTCTACACACACGCACTCAACACACACTCACTCTACACACACACACACTCTACACACACACGCACTCTACACACACACGCACCCTACACACACGCACTCTACACACACACGCACTCTACACACACACGCACTCTACACACACGCACTCTACACACACGCACTCTACACACACACGCACTCTACACACACGCACTCTACACACACGCACTCTACACACACGGACTCTACACACACACGCACTCTACACACACACGCACTCTACACACACAGGCACCCTACACACACGCACTCTACACACACGCACTCTACACACACACACACTCTACACACACACGCACTCTACACACACACGCACTCTACACACACACGCACTCTACACACACAGGCACCCTACACACACGCACTCTACACACACGCACTCTACACACACTCACTCTACACACACGCACTCTACACACACGCACTCTACACACACGCACTCTACACACACGCACTCTACACACACACGCACTCTACACACACACGCACTCTACACACACAGGCACCCTACACACACGCACTCTACACACACACACACTCTACACACACACGCACTCTACACACACGCACTCTACACACACACGCACTCTACACACACACGCACTCTACACACACACGCACTCTACACACACGCACTCTACACACACACGCACTCTACACACACACGCACTCTACACACACGCACTCTACACACACGCACTCTACACACACGCACTCTACACACACACGCACTCTACACACACACGCACTCTACACACACACGCACTCTACACACACAGGCACCCTACACACACGCACTCTACACACACGCACTCTACACACACGCACTCTACACACACACGCACTCTACACACATACGCACTCTACACACACACACACTCTACACACACACGCACTCTACACACACACGCACTCTACACACACACGCACTCTACACACACAGGCACCCTACACACACGCACTCTACACACACGCACTCTACACACACACGCACTCTACACACACACGCACTCTACACACACACACACTCTACACACACACGCACTCTACACACACACGCGCACTCTACACACACAGGCACCCTACACACACGCACTCTACACACACGCACTCTACACACACGCACTCTACACACACGCACTCTACACACACGCACTCTACACACACTCACTCTACACACACACGCACTCTACACACACACACTCTACACACACGCACTCTACACACACGCACTCTACACACACTCACTCTACACACACACGCACTCTACACACACTCACTCTACACACACTCACTCTACACACACACGCACTCTACACACACGCACTCAACACACACTCACTCTACACACACACGCACTCTACACACACTCACTCTACACACACGCACTCTACACACACGCACTCAACACACACGCACTCTACACACACGCACTCTACACACACGCACTCAACACACACTCACTCTACACACACACACACTCTACACACACACGCACTCTACACACACAGGCACCCTACACACACGCACTCTACACACACAGGCACTCTACACACACGCACTCTACACACACGCACTCTACACACACTCACTCTACACACACGCACTCTACACACACGCGCTCTACACACACGCACTCTACACACACGCACTCTACACACACTCACTCTACACACACGCACTCTACACACACACACGCTCTACACACACGCGCTCTACACACACACGCACTCTACACACACACGCACTCTACACACACACGCATGGATTTTGTATTGTACACACAGTGTATGTGATAGTAGAGTAGTGGACGGAGGGAACACGTTTAATGGGTTGTGAAAAGTTTCATGAAATGAAATGTCATGTAATATTTGTAATTGTATATAACTGTCTTAATGTTGCTGGACCCCAGGAAGAGTAGCTGCTGCCTTGGCAGGAACTAATGGGGATCCATAATAAACCCCCAGGAAGAGTAGCTGCTGCCTTGGCAGGAACTAATGGGGATCCATAATAAACCCCCAGGAATAGTAGCTGCTGCCTTGGCAGGAACTAATGGGGATCCATAATAAACCCCAGGAAGAGTAGTTTCTGCCTTGGCAGGAACTAATGGGGATCCATAATAAACCCCAGGAAGAGTAGCTGCTGCCTTGGCAGGAACTAATGGGGATCCATAATAAACCCCAGGAAGAGTAGCTGCTGCCTTGGCAGGAACTAATGGGGATTCATAATAAACCCCAGGAAGAGTAGCTGCTGCCTTGACAGGAACTAATGGGGATCCATAATAAACCCCAGGAAGAGTAGCTGCTGCCTTGGCAGGAACTAATGGGGATCCATAATAAACCCCAGGAAGAGTAGCTGCTGCCTTGGCAGGAACTAATGGGGATCCATAATAAACCCCCAGGAAGAGTAGCTGCTGCCTTGGCATTGGCAGGAACTAATGGGGATCCATAATAAACCTCAGGAAGAGTAGCTGCCTTGGCAGGTACTAATGGGGATCCATAATAAACCTCAGGAAGAGTAGCTGCCTTGGCAGGAACTAATGGGGATCCATAATAAACCCCCAGGAAGAGTAGCTGCTGCCTTGCCAGGAACTAATGGGGATCCATAATAAACCCCAGGAAGAGTAGCTGCTGCCTTGGCAGGAACTAATGTAGATTAATAATAAATACAAATGGCCAGTAGGTACTAAGACATGGTCTGATCATAATGTACCTACAGATTTGGCCATAGTACCTCTCTACCACTCAGGAAAATGTTCAGAAATATGCGGTTTACCAGAACATTTTATGATTACTTATTGTACTTTCATGTGTTGTTCATGTACTTCAGCAAACCCATGCATCAGATTTCCATTCTAGAATAAGCTGTCAAACTGGAGTTTTTTTTATTCATCTTTATTCCTAAGTCATGGGCTCAACCCGAATGGCACCCTATTCCCTATTTAGTGCACTACCTATGCCAAGGACCCATAGGGAATAGGGTGCAATTTGGGATGTAGCTGTGGCCAGTGCATTTAGATATGCTGCTATCACAGTTTGAGAACCATCTTGTAATTCCCAATATTTACCTGGCACAGGCAGCAAAGTGAATCAACACGATTTGCCTCCATTTTCTGATCTCCTTCCAGTTCGACCAGCACAGACTTCTGTTGAAAATCACTTTCTTTAACCACGGCCAGCAATGTTTTCACAGGAAGCTTCATGAGAGAAAGCCAGAGAAGGACGGCAATTATTGGAACAGTACAAGCCAGAAATGTTCTTCCCCTGGCTACTGTGGATGTATCCCGAATAGCTCCCTATACGGTATAGTGTGCACTATTTTTCACAAGGGTCCATAGTTCTCCCGTCAAAAGTAGTTCACTGTGTAGGTAATAGGATGCTATTTGGGATACAATGTGTGTGTGTGTGTGTGTGTGTGTGTGTGTGTGTGTGTGTGTGTGTGTGTGTGGGAAAGGTTTCTCACTTGGATCTGCTGTGTTTGAAGAGATGTTTCACCCAAATTTGATAATTTGTTAATTTCTTTTCAAGCCATCTGGAAGTTAATGTGAGATGGTTTTGGCATGCAGTTCAGGCAATGCTAATGTGGGTCTGATTGAACACTAATGTTTTTTACACTAAAGTGGGTCTCATTGAACCCTAGTGTTTTGATCCTAAGGTGGGTCTCATAGAACCCTAGTGTTTTGATCCTAAAGTGGGTCTCATAGAACCCTAGTGTTTTGATCCTAAGGTGGTCTCATAGAACCCTAATGTTTTGATGCTAAAGTGGGTCTGATTGAACCCTAATGTTTTGATGCTAAAGTGGGTCTGATTGCACCCTAATGTGTTGATACTAAAAAGTTTCTCATTGAACCCTGATGTGTTTGATGCTAAAGTGGGTCTCACTGATCCCTAATGTTTTGATGCTAAAGTAGGTCTCACTGATCCCTAATGTTTTGATGCTAAAGTGGGTCTCACTGATCCCTGATGTGTTTGATGCTAAAGTTGGTCTCACTGATCCCTAATGTTTTGATGCTAAAGTAGGTCTCACTGATCCCTAGTGTTTTGATGCTAAAGTAGGTCTCACTGATCCCTAGTGTTTTGATGCTAAAGTGGGTCTCACTGATCCCTAATGTTTTGATGCTAAAGTGGGTCTCACTGATCCCTAGTGTTTTGATGCTAAAGTGGGTCTCACTGATCCCTAATGTTTTGATGCTAAAGTAGGTCTCACTGATCCCTAGTGTTTTGATGCTAAAGTAGGTCTCACTGATCCCTAGTGTTTTGATGCTAAAGTGGGTCTCACTGATCCCTAATGTTTTGATGCTAAAGTGGGTCTCACTGATCCCTAATGTTTTGATGCTAAAGTAGGTCTCACTGATCCCTAATGTTTTGATGCTAAAGTGGGTCTCACTGATCCCTAATGTTTTGATGCTAAAGTAGGTCTCACTGATCCCTAATGTTTTGATGCTAAAGTGGGTCTCAATGAACCCCGATGTGTTGTGTTTGATGCTAAAGCGGTGCCTGTAGTTAAGTAGCTAATGAGAACATCATATTACGTTGGACTGCAGTTACTAATGGCTCGTAGAGAAATCCACTGTCGGCAAGACTTCAAACGTTATAGAGAAAATATCCTTTGTTGCTGCTGATGAACTGCCAGAACACCTACTGCAATCATACTGCTCCACAGCTGATATTAACATCATCATAATTCATTACAGACAAAACAGTTTAGCTAAACCAACAACAGACCAAGATCCCCCTCGGTACTTTTGTATTGTGGTAGTCTAAAACAACACTCAGTACAACAGCGGTCCTCAAAACCGTGTTGTTTAATCAGGTTTAGTATTGAAATTAAACAAATATCCGGAGCAGATGGGTCACGTACATATTTCAAATTGATATAATGTGATAATAAAATGTTACTGGAAGCCAGAGGGAAAAGATCAACATAAAGAGTTTTAACCAAGTATTCATCCCGAATGGCACCCTATTCTCCACATAGATCTATGGTTTCTGGTTAAAAGTAGTGCACTATGCCGGGGGGGAGGTTGCCATTTTGGGATGAAGCTCGTCACACATCATTTTGAAGTCAGAGGGTACACAGCCAGTGGTCAGGGATGAGTTGATGAGGAGACGGATTCCAGACACGGTCTGAAGAAGGGAGGAGGCGATGGGGTCGAGCGTGTCAGGTTGTCGAGGGACAGGGAGCAGGATTTCATATGGAGAGAGTGGGGGGGAGAAAAGAGGTCAAGGGGTAGGGTAGATCTGCATCTGTGTGGGTCCAGTGGACTCAATAGGCTGAGTGAAGGAGGAGCGGATGTGGTCAACCTTCTTTTCCAAGTCAATGACAAAGTCTTCCGCAGAGAGGGAAGAGAGGAAGATGATTAAGGAGGGATGAGAAGGTGGACAATAGTTTCCTAGGGTTAGAGGCAGAAGTTTGAAATGTAGAGTGATAGAAAGTGGCTTTATTAAAAATGGATTCAGTACTAACCCGAAAAAACAAGAACTGTAGAATATTACAACATTTTTAGTAACTCTGAGAGTCCAAACACGTCACAAACAAAGAAACGAGAAGCTGTTTGGTCGATGTCCATTCAGCACCACTGCTACACTGTCAACATAGAAAGCCTCCAACATATAATGATTGTGCAATGGAAGCAAATTAGTGCACTTTAACCCGAGATCTGGTGTTCTAGAGGGTGTTGGAATGTAAACTCAATGTTATGATACAAAGATATGCTTTTTACAACAGAATAGAAGTACTCTGAAAATACCCAGAGTGGGTCTTCAATCTGAATATAACAGAATAGAAGTACTCTGAAAATACCCAGAGTGGGTCTTCAATCTGAATATAACAGAATAGAAGTACTCTGAAAATACCCAGAGTGGGTCTTCAATCTGAATATAACAGAATAGAAGTACTCTGAAAATACCCAGAGTGGGTCTTCAATCTGAATATAACAGAATAGAAGTACTCTGAAAATACCCAGAGTGGGTCTTCAATCTGAATATAACAGAATAGAAGTACTCTGAAAATACCCAGAGTGGGTCTTCAATCTGAATATAACAGAATAGAAGTACTCTGAAAATACCCAGAGTGGGTCTTCAATCTGAATATAACAGAATAGAAGTACTCTGAAAATACCCAGAGTGGGTCTTCAATCTGAATATAACAGAATAGAAGTACTCTGAAAATACCCAGAGTGGGTCTTCAATCTGAATATAACAGAATAGAAGTACTCTGAAAATACCCAGAGTGGGTCTTCAATCTGAATATAACAGAATAGAAGTACTCTGAAAATACCCAGAGTGGGTCTTCAATCTGAATATAACAGAATAGAAGTACTCTGAAAATACCCAGAGTGGGTCTTCAATCTGAATATAACAGAATAGAAGTACTCTGAAAATACCCAGAGTGGGTCTTCAATCTGAATATAACAGAATAGAAGTACTCTGAAAATACCCAGAGTGGGTCTTCAATCTGAATATAACAGAATAGAAGTACTCTGAAAATACCCAGAGTGGGTCTTCAATCTGAATATAACAGAATAGAAGTACTCTGAAAATACCCAGAGTGGGTCTTCAATCTGAATATAACAGAATAGAAGTACTCTGAAAATACCCAGAGTGGGTCTTCAATCTGAATATAACAGAATAGAAGTACTCTGAAAATACCCAGAGTGGGTCTTCAATCTGAATATAACAGAATAGAAGTACTCTGAAAATACCCAGAGTGGGTCTTCAATCTGAATATAACAGAATAGAAGTACTCTGAAAATACCCAGAGTGGGTCTTCAATCTGAATATAACAGAATAGAATACTCTGAAAATACCCAGAGTGGGTCTTCAATCTGAATATAACAGAATAGAAGTACTCTGAAAATACCCAGAGTGGGTCTTCAATCTGAATATAACAGAATAGAAGTACTCTGAAAATACCCAGAGTGGGTCTTCAATCTGAATATAACAGAATAGAATGAAAAGAAGTGGGTCAATCTGAATATAACAGAAAAATACCCAAAATACCCAGAGTGGGTCTTCAATCTGAATATAACAGAATAGAAGTACTCTGAAAATACCCAGAGTGGGTCTTCAATCTGAATATAACAGAATAGAAGTACTCTGAAATCAGAGTGGGTCTTCAATCTGAATATAACAGAATAGAAGTACTCTGAAAATACCCAGAGTGGGTCTTCAATCTGAATATAACAGAATAGAAGTACTCTGAAAATCAGAGTGGGTCTTCAATCTGAATATAACAGAATAGAAGTACTCTAAAAATACCCAGAGTGGGTCTTCAATCTGAATATAACAGAATAGAAGTACTCTGAAAATACCCAGAGTGGGTCTTCAATCTGAATATAACAGAATAGAAGTACTCTGAAAATACCCAGAGTGGGTCTTCAATCTGAATATAACAGAATAGAAGTACTCTGAAAATACCCAGAGTGGGTCTTCAATCTGAATATAACAGAATAGAAGTACTCTGAAAATACCCAGAGTGGGTCTTCAATCTGAATATAACAGAATAGAAGTACTCTGAAAATACCCAGAGTGGGTCTTCAATCTGAATATAACAGAATAGAAGTACTCTGAAAATACCCAGAGTGGGTCTTCAATCTGAATATAACAGAATAGAAGTACTCTGAAAATACCCAGAGTGGGTCTTCAATCTGAATATAACAGAATAGAAGTACTCTGAAAATACCCAGAGTGGGTCTTCAATCTGAATATAACAGAATAGAAGTACTCTGAAAATACCCAGAGTGGGTCTTCAATCTGAATATTGATGTTTTTTTAAAGAGAGTATTGTGTCAGTGCATGTAAAAGACAGCAAACAAAAATAAACAAATTGCAGACAGACTCTCCTACAATCAAATGGTTAAGACGTGTAAATGATTTAAAATAAACCTAAATATTGATGATGAGTTGCCTGTGAAGACTATTGTTTGTGGAATTGGAGCTACATGGTTTATTTTAGACAGATTAGAAACAGCGTGAGATGGAGAAGGAGTGAACGGCTATGAAAAGCCAACTGATATTTACTCCTGGAGGTGCTGACCTGTTGCCCTCGACAACCACTGTGATTATTATCATTTGACCCTGCTGGTCATCTATGAACATTTGAACATCTTGGTCATGTGCTGTTATAATCTCCACCCGGCACAGCCAAAGAGGACTGGCCACCCCTCATAGCCTGGTTCCTCTCTAGGTTTATAATCTCCACCCGGCACAGGCAGAAGAGGACTGGCCACCCCTCATAGCCTGGTTCCTCTCTAGGTTTATAATCTCCACCCGGCACAGGCAGAAGAGGACTGGCCACCCCACATAGCCTGGTTCCTCTCTAGGTTTCTTCCTAGGTTTTGGCCTTTCGAGGGAGTTTTTCCTAGCCACCGTGCTTCTACACCTGCATTGCTTGCTGTTTGGGGTTTTAGGCTGCGTTTCTGTACAGCACTTTGAGATATCAGCTGATGTAGGAAGGGCTTTATAAATACATTTGATTTGATTTGATTTGAAAGTGGGACCGACGGAAGTGGAAATTGAACCACTGACTTCTGGTTCAGTAAGCTGGTACATTTAATAGGAATTACATTGGACATTTGACACACTTAATCACATAGCCACAAAGTAAAAATCTATTCTGGGGTGAATAACTAATTCATGTATAGTTGAAGTCGCACGTTTATGTAAACCTTAGCCAAATACATTTAAACTCAGTTTTCCACATTTAATCCTAGTAATAATTCCCTGTCTTAGGTCAGTTAGGATCACCAATTTATTTTAAGAACGTGAAATGTCAGAATAATAGTAGAGAGAAGGATTTATTTCAGCTTTCATTTCTTTCATCACATTCCCAGTGGGTCAGAAGTTTACATACACTCAATTAGTATTTGGTAGCATTGCCTTTAAATTGTTTAAATTGGGTCAAACGTTTCGGGTAGCCTACCACAAGCTTCCCACAATAAATTGGGTTAATTTTGGCCCATTCCTTCTGCCAGAGCTGGTGTAACTGAGTCAGGTTTGTAGGACTCCTTGCTGCACACACTTTTTCAGTTCTGCCCACAAATGTTCTATTGGATTGAGGTTAGGGCTTTGTGATAGCCACTCCAATACCTTGACGTCGTTGTCCATTTAGCCAAAACACTGGAAGTATGCTTGGGGTCATTGTCCCTTTGGAAGACCCATTTGCGACTGAGCTTTAACTTCCTGACTGATGTCTTGAGATGTTGCTTCAAAATATCCACATAATCTTCCTGCCTCATGATGTCATCTATTTTGTGAAGTGCACCAGTCCTTCCTGCAGCAAAGCACCCCCACAACATGGTGTTGCCACCCCCGTGCTTCACGGTTGGGATGGTGTTCTTCGGCTTGCAAGCCTCCCCCTTTTTCCTCCATACATAATGATGGTCATTATGGCCAAACAGTTCTATTTTTGTTTCATCAGACCAGTGGACATTTCTCCAAAAAGTACGATCTTTGTCCCATGTGAAGTTGCAAACCATAGTCTGGCTTTTAATGGCGGTTTTGGAGCAGTGGCTTCTTCCTTGCTGAGCGGCCTTTCAGGGTATGTCGATGTAGGACTTGTTTTTACTGTGGATATAGATACTTTTGTACCTGTTTCATCTTCACATGGTCCTTTGCTGTTGTTCTGGGATTGATTTGCACTTTTTGTACCTAGGAGACAGAATACAAATCTGTCGTTCTGCCCCTGAACAGGCAGTTAACCCACTGTTCCTAGACCGTCATTGAAAATAAGAATTTGTTCTTTAACTGACTTGCCTAGTTAAATAAAGGTAAAATAAAAAATAAAAAATAAGTAAAAAATGCGTCTCCTTACTGAGCGGTATGACAGCTGAGGTCTTGGCTGATTTCTTTTGATTTTCCCATGATGTCAAGCAAAGAGGCATTGAGCTTGAAGGTAGGCCTTGAATTACATCCACAGGTACACCTTCAATTAACTCAAATGATGTCAATTAGCCTATCAGAAGCTTCTAAAGCCATGACATCATTTTCTGGAATGTTCCAAGCTGTTTAAAGGCACAGTCAATTTAGTGTATGTAAACGTTGTGATACAGTGAATTATAAATTAAATAATCTCTCTGTAAACAGAAGAGAAAATTACTTGTGTCTTTCACCAAGTAGATGTTGTAAACAACTTGCCTGTAGTTTATTAACAAGACATTTGTGGAGGTTTTAATGACTCCAACCTAAGTGCATGTAAACTAGTGTTAATGACTCCAACCTAAGTGTATGTAAACTAGTTTTAATGACTCCAACCTAAGTGTATGTAAACTAGTTTTAATGACTCCAACCTAAGTGAATGTAAACTAGTTTTAATGACCCCAACCTAAGTGTATGTAAACTAGTTTTAATGACTCCAACCTAAGTGTATGTAAACTAGTTTTAACGACTCCAACCTAAGTGTATGTAAACTAGTTTTAATGACTCCAACCTAAGTGTATGTAAACTAGTTTTAATGACTCCAACCTAAGTGTATGTAAACTAGTTTTAATGACTCCAACCTAAGTGTATGTAAACTAGTTTTAATGACTCCAACCTAAGTGTATGTAAACTAGTTTTAATGACTCCAACCTAAGTGTATGTAAACTAGTTTTAATGACTCCAACCTAAGTGTATGTAAACTAGTTTTAATGACTCCAACCTAAGTGTATGTAAACTAGTTTTAATGACTCCAACCTAAGTGTATGTAAACTAGTTTTAATGACTCCAACCTGAGTGTATGTAAACTAGTTTTAATGACTCCAACCTAAGTGTATGTAAACTAGTTTTAATGACTCCAACCTGAGTGTATGTAAACTAGTTTTAATGACTCCAACCTAAGTGTATGTAAACTAGTTTTAATGACTCCAACCTAAGTGGATGTAAACTAGTTTTAATGACTCCAACCTAAGTGTATGTAAACTAGTTTTAATGACTCCAACCTAAGTGTATGTAAACTAGTTTTAATGACTCCAACCTAAGTGGATGTAAACTAGTTTTAATGACTCCAACCTAAGTGGATGTAAACTAGTTTTAATGACTCCAACCTAAGTGGATGTAAACTAGTTT
>NC_088406.1:7501566-7529066 GCF_034236695.1 Oncorhynchus nerka
TATAGAGCCTCTAACAGTCCTAACACATTCCAAACAAGATAACGACGAGCTGTTTGGTCGTTGTCCATTCAGCACCACCTCGTGCTGAACCAGCGAGGCACTCACTGTACATTATACTAACCGAATAACTGTATAATATTACACAATGTGTAGAGTCTAAAACAGGCATACACCACACATTAGAAACAGCCCCGGGTAATGATTGTGAGAATTTGACCGTGCTGCCGGAGCTCCCTAGAGTAATGTCTGGGTGTTTGCCATTGGTGAAGCGTCTTTATCAGTTAGAGAGGCGTGGGCGGGACTCTGCGCACTCGCTCGTTCTGCATCTCGACAGAAAGGTAATAAGCTGCACTTTCTCTGCGCGAGGAGAGAAGCATCTCTCGTTCTCTCTCTCTCTCTCTACAGTCCCGGCGGTACCGTGTAAAGGCACACTCTAACTAACGGCAATAGGCTACTGCTACAGCCCGAGGATCTGCCCGAGTACAAAGGGAGTTGACTTACTTTGCATTGACAGCAGAACTGAGTTCCGTCCCTACGCAGACTAAGGAGCCTATGAGATTCTTCTCAGGTTTCAGACTGCAAGCGCACCTGGATAAACCCGAGAGCTTCTCCAGTCGAAAACAGAAGACAACGTGAGGCCAGCATAGTTTGCTGCTGAAGGAAGCGTTAAGAATATGATTCTCCAACGGCACTTGGTGTTCCTCCTGTATAGCTTCTGTGGAATCGCCTCGAAAGGTAGGCTGGCTAAACGCTGGAAACATAAATATGTTTTAGTAGCCGAGGTTATCCTATAGCTCTGTAGTCTACATCTAAACCCGGGCGTGGTGAAGATACTTCATGAGGTGTAAGAGTAATAGTCTCCCTCACGTCTTGCTCATGTGTGTCGAAGTCATGCAGATATGTCATTTCTGTTTTGAGAATGGGTCAGTTTTTGTCGCTTGAGTGTTTTGGGACGTAGGATTGCGCTGTCGACGGTGAGGGAACATGGTGATGGTACAGCGCAGTAGTAAAGTTCTGCGGAAAAAAATGCGAATACCTGTATTCTTCATCACGGAATGATCTTCGTGATACAACGGTGGTGGTGGTGGGCATAAGTTACGATACACCAACTTGGATGGCATCCCATGTCTTTTGCGTGCACGGCAAGGAACAGCTAGATTTCAACGTGTAGCACACAGTAGGCTACTGAACAGGTTATGGGGTGTGTTAAGGTCAATGTAAAGACATTGGCTTGTAACTTATTTTGTGTACATCAAATTGGGTTATATATATTTAATACACTCAATTAGCGTATCATATTGTTATAACATGCTGATATATTATTCATAGATTGAATTTGATACGAATGACAAATGAGACACCATTAGACGTAATTTTCATCTATGTCTGAACACATGAATTATACTATCCAATGGTACAGTAGACTCACAAGCTGGTGAACTAAATGTGACATGTTCATTATATAGATGTATATTTTGTGCTGCGGGCGGTGGGGCATATATCTATATATCCATATATCTTGGGGTCTTGTTTGACTAGAATATACGCGTTTTAATCCTCTGATCTGAGGAGTTGTTTTTCAAAAGGTGAAATGCAGGTGGAGGTTATCGGTAACTGTTTAAACCATGCTTGTATATTATAGCCTATCTTAACTGAAATACATCTTTTATTTCAGCCACATTTGGAGCAGCGTTAATTGGTAGCCTAAATTAAATGATTAAATGACATTGTTCATATTTACAAATGTAATATTCAGTAATTAGCTATTCCTTTTATTGCGGCATTTCTGTCCACATTCATAATGTAGCCTACTCACTGTAACTTCAGATAGGAGAGAAACAATGGATGGATGAAGTAGCAGGCAGTATCGTATTTTAGTCACATAAATTCCCCAACTCCCCACGCAGCACGCCCGTCCCGCAGCCACCGCCCTGTGCTGTGCCACTGCGCGTGGGGTGACGCCGATGGAATGAACAAGTCCTCTTTTTCCCGAGGCTCTCTGATGTCGTTTAGTGTATAGGCTATAGTCTAAGCCCTGCAGTGTATAGGGTACACGCCCAGCAGGCTACTATGAGTCACCCTGTGACTGTCATTACAGAAATATATGATGCTGGCTACTGTTTTTTTAATATATTTTTTAAAAGGGATTTTTAAGGGGTGGGTATCGCATCAACTTGTTGTATACCTATCTAATTAAGGAAATAACTCCTACACAGTAACTCATCCCTGACAGCCTGACTTCAATATCTTTATTATAGTATTTTCTATTCTGTTCTGTTCTGTTCTCTTCTATTCTATTATTTTATATTCTATTCTATTATGCTCTATTCTATTCTCTTCTATTCTATTATTTTATATTCTATTCTATTATGCTCTATTCTATTAAATTATGCTCTATTCTATTCAGTTCTATTCTGTTCTATTCTGTTCTATTCTATTCTGTTCTCTTCTCTTCTATTATGCTCTATTCTATTATATTCTATTATGCTCTATTCTATGCTATTCTATTCTATTCAGTTCTATTCTGTTCTATTATGCTCTATTCTATTATATTCTATTATGCTCTATTCTATTATTTTATATTCTATTCTATTATGCTCTATTCTATTCTATTATGCTCTATTATATTCAATTATGCTCTATTCAGTTCTATTCTGTTCTATTCTGTTCTATTCTGTTCTCTTCTCTTCTATTATGCTCTATTCTATTATATTCTATTATGCTCTATTCTATGCTATTCTATTCTGTTCAATTCTATTGTATTATGCTCTATTCGATTCTATTATGCCCTATTCTATTTGGTTCTATTCTATTCTGTTCTATTATATTGTATTACATTCTATTATATTATATTTTATTCTATTTTATTCTAGTCTATTAATATATCAGAATATAATATAATATATTGCGATATAATATAATGGAACAGAATATAATAAGCTATATTCTATTCTATTCTGTTCTGTTCTATTGTAATATATTCTATTCTGTTCCATTCTGTTCTATTGTAATATATTCTATTCTGTTCTATTCTATTCTGTTCCATTCTGTTCTATTGTAATATATTCTATTCTGTTCTATTATATTCTGTTCCATTCTGTTCTATTGTAATATATTCTATTCTGTTCTATTCTATTCTATTCCATTCTGTTCTATTGTAATATATTCTGTTCTATTCTATTCTGTTCCATTCTGTTCTATGGTAATATATTCTATTCTGTTCTATTCTATTCTGTTCTATTCTATTCTATTGTAATATATTATATTCTGTTCCATTCTGTTCTATTGTAATATATTCTATTCTGTTCTATTCTATTCTGTTCCATTCTGTTCTATTGTAATATATTCTATTCTGTTCTATTCTATTCTGTTCCATTCTGTTCTATTGTAATATATTCTATTCTGTTCCATTCTGTTCTATTGTAATATATTCTATTCTGTTCTATTCTATTCTGTTCCATTCTGTTCTATTGTAATATATTCTATTCTGTTCTATTCTATTCTGTTCCATTCTGTTCTATTGTAATATATTATATTCTGTTCTATTCTATTCTATTCTATATTTCCTATGCTATTCTATTCTTGCCATGACTTTTCTACCTAGATCTTCAGTCGTTCAGTAGTTTGGTAGTTTAGTAGTTTAGTAGTCTTCTGAACTAGCAAAGTTTTATAATGAACTATTTGAGAATGATGTCAAGGCTGATGTCGAGAATGATGTCAAGGCTGATGTCGAGAATGATGTCAAGGCTGATGTCAAGGCTGATGTAAAGAATGATGTCAAGGCTGATGTAAAGAATGATGTCAAGGCTGATGTCGAGAATGATGTCAAGGCTGATGTAAAGAATGATGTCAAGGCTGATGTAAAGAATGATGTCAAGGCTGATGTCGAGAATGATGTCAAGGCTGATGTCGAGAATGATGTCAAGGCTGATGTCAAGGCTGATGTAAAGAATGATGTCAAGGCTGATGTAAAGAATGATGTCAAGGCTGATGTCGAGAATGATGTCAAGGCTGATGTCGAGAATGATGTCAAGGCTGATGTCGAGAATGATGTCAAGGCTGATGTAAAGAATGATGTCCAGGCTGATGTAAAGAATGATGTCCAGGCTGATGTAAAGAATGATGTCCAGGCTGATGTAAAGAATGATGTCGAGGCTGATGTCGAGAATGATGTCGAGGTTGATGTAAAGAATGATGTCGAGGTTGATGTAAAGAATGATGTCAAGGCTGACGTCGAAGGCTGATGTCGAGAATGATGTTGAGGCTGACGTCGAAGGCTGATGTCGAGAATGATGTTGAGGCTGACGTCGAGGCTGATGTGCCCTATTCTTTATCTAGTGCACTACCAGAGCCCATTTGGCAGTGCAGACACTGACAGTCATCGGTAGAAAATACCTCAGCAGTGTGTAGATTAATTCACCCCTCCAAGACTCTTTCTGTGCTCCATTACTAAACTTAGTTCTAAACAGACCGGCTGTATTGGTCCATCCATACCATCTCCCTATCTGCCAACATGCCTCTCCAGTACATTCTGAGCCCCCTGTCCGTGTTCCACATTTGTATTTGAATTTATTATGGATCCCCATTAGCCAAGGCAGCAGCTACTCTTCCCGGGGTCCAGCAACATAAGACAGTTACATACAGTTTAAAATACTACATGACATTTACATTTCACGACACCTTTACCCAACACATTCAGTGTGCTCGCTCAGGCCACCACTCCACAATCACACATATTTACAATACAACATCCATGTGTCTGTGTGTGTGTCTCTTCACAGTCCCCGCTGTTCCATAAGGTGTATTTTTATGTCTGATTCTACTGCGTACATTGGTTACCTGATGTGGAATAGAGTTCTATGTAGTCATGACTCCGTATAGTACTCTGCACCACCCATATTCTGTTCTGCATTAAAGGATTGTGAAGAGACCTCTGGTGGCATATCGTGTGGAGTATGCATGGGTGTCTGAGCTGTGTGCTAGTAGTTTAAACAGACACCTCGGTGCATTCAGCATGCCAACACCTCTTACAAAAACAGGTAGTGATGAAGTCAATCTCTCCTCCACTTTGAGCCAGGAGAGATTGACATGCATATTATTAATGTTAGCTCTCTGTGTACATCCAAGGGCCACCTGTGCTGCCCTGTTCTGAGACAATTGTAATTTTCCGAGGTCCCTCTTTGTGGCACCTGACCACACGACTGAACAGTAGTCCAGGTGCGACAAAGCTAGAGTCTGTCGGACCTGCCTTGTTGATAGTGTTGTTAAGAAGGCAGAAACTAGGGCCTGTAGGACCTGCCTTGTTGATAGTGTTGTTAAGAAGGCAGAAACTAGGGCCTGTAGGACCTGCCTTGTTCATAGTGTTGTTAAGAAGGTAGAAACTAGGGCCTGTAGGACCTGTCTTGTTCATAGTGTTGTTAAGAAGGCAGAAACTAGGGCCTGTAGGACCTGCCTTGTTCATAGTGTTGTTAAGAAGGCAGAAACTAGGGCCTGTAGGACCTGCCTTGTTGATAGTGTTGTTAAGAAGGCAGAAACTAGGGCCTGTAGGACCTGCCTTGTTGATAGTGTTGTTAAGAAGGCAGAAACTAGGGCCTGTAGGACCTGCCTTGTTGATAGTGTTGTTATGAAGGTAGAAACTAGGGCCTGTAGGACCTGTCTTGCTGATAGTGTTGTTAAGAAGGCAGAAACTAGGGCCTGTAGGACCTGCCTTGTTGATAGTGTTGTTATGAAGGTAGAAACTAGGGCCTGTAGGACCTGTCTTGCTGATAGTGTTGTTAAGAAGGTAGAAACCAGGGCCTGTAGGACCTGCCTTGTTGATAGTGTTGTTAAGAAGGTAGAAACTATGGCCTGTAAGGACCTGCCTTGTTGATAGTGTTGTTAAGAAGGCAGAAACTAGGGCCTGTAGGACCTGCCTTGTTGATAGTGTTGTTAAGAAGGCAGAAACTAGGGCCTGTAGGACCTGCCTTGTTGATAGTGTTGTTAAGAAGGCAGAAACTAGGGCCTGTAGGACCTGCCTTGTTGATAGTGTTGTTATGAAGGTAGAAACTAGGGCCTGTAGGACCTGTCTTGCTGATAGTGTTGTTAAGAAGGCAGAAACTAGGGCCTGTAGGACCTGCCTTGTTGATAGTGTTGTTAAGAAGGCAGAAACTAGGGCCTGTAGGACCTGCCTTGTTGATAGTGTTGTTAAGAAGGTAGAGCAGCGCTTTATTATGGACAGACTCCTCCCCATCTTAGCTACTGTTGCATCAATATGTTTTGACCTTGACAGTTTACACTCCAGGGTTACTCCAAGCAGTCACTTCTATGGGTCCTGTTTTAAAAGTAGGGCCCTATACAAGGAAAGGGTGCCATATAGGCTGTAGTCATTGAGTCTCAAAACAAACAGAGTTAAGTCTATACTGTATCAGCCAGGTCACTTCCCCTCTTTCTCCTCTCCCAATATAACTCTGTCCAACATTTAGACAGACTCTTATTTTGAAATCTTTTGTATTATACATTATTCCAGTCGGTGTGTGGGTTTCTTCTCTGAAAACCTTGAGATAAATACAAATTGGGGGGAAAGTGAACCCCAAAACGTCACAGTGCTTTAAGGTGAGGCTGGAGGGAGACGAGGGGAGACGATGGGAGACGAGGGGAGCTGGTGGGGAACTGAGGGGAATACATGGTTGTGTCTCTTGTGGGCTGCGGAGACAGCGACTGAACTGAGCTTCGCTGGTATACTGTTGCAGATAGAGAGAAGCTGAAGGAAGGCAGACAGGGAGGTATGGTAGACAGGAACACACAACCCCCCCAGATCCCCCCCAGACACACAACCTACCCAGTCACACAACCCCCCCCAAACATACAACTCCCCCAGATGCACCACCCCCCAGACACACAACCCCCCAGATCCCCCCCACACACAACCCCCCAGATCCCCCCAGACACACAACCCCCCAGATCCCCCCAGACACACAACCCCCCAGATCCCCCAGACACACAACCCCCCAGATCCCCCAGACACACAACCCCCCAGATCCCCCCCAGACACACAACCCCCCAGATCCCCCAGACACACAACCCCCCAAACACACAACCCCCCAGATCCCCCAGACACACAACCTACCCAGTCACACAACCCCCCCAAACATACAACTCCCCCAGATCCCAACCCCCAGACACACAACCCCCCCCAGATCCCCCCACACACACAACCCCCCCCAGATCCCCCAGACACACAACCCCCAGATCCCCCAGACACACAACCCCCCCAGATCCCCCCCAGACACACAACCCCCCAGATCCCCCCAGACACACAACCCCCCCCAGATCCCCCAGACACACAACCCCCCCCCAGATCCCCCCCACACACAACCCCCGGATCCCCCAGACACACAACCCCCAGATCCCCCCAGACACACAACCCCCCCCAGATCCCCCCAGACACACAACCCCCCAGATCCCCCCAGACACACAACCCCCCAGATCCCCCCAGACACACAACCCCCCAGATCCCCCAGACACACAACCCCCCAAAACACAACCCCTCCAGATCCCCCACACACACAACCCCCCCAGACACACAACCCCCCTCCCCAGACACACAACCCCACACACACAACCCCCCAGACACACAACCCCCTCCCCCAGACACACAACCCTCCCCAGACACACAAACTCACCCCCACCCCTCAGACCTCCCTCCAGCCTCCTCCACAACAACAATAGATATCATCAACATCACACCAGCCTCTTCTGACAATATACATTGATGGTGTTTTGTCGGCCTCACCTCATTAGCTATCAGGTGGACGAGGCGGACATGTCTAGCTACAGTTGAAGTAGGAAGTTTACACACACTTAGGTTGGAGTCATTAAAACTAGTTTACATCCACTTAGGTTGGAGTCATTAAAACTAGTTTACATACACTTAGGTTGGAGTCATTAAAACTAGTTTACATACACTTAGGTTGGAGTCATTAAAACTAGTTTACATCCACTTAGGTTGGAGTCATTAAAACTAGTTTACATACACTTAGGTTGGAGTCATTAAAACTAGTTTACATACACTTAGGTTGGAGTCATTAAAACTAGTTTACATACACTTAGGTTGGAGTCATTAAAACTAGTTTACATACACTTAGGTTGGAGTCATTAAAACTAGTTTACATACACTTAGGTTGGAGTCATTAAAACTAGTTTTTCAACCACTCCACAAATTTCTTGTTAACAAACTATAGTTTTGGCAAGTCGGTTAGGACATCTACTTTGTTCATGACACAAGTAATTTTTCCAACAATTGTTTACAGACAGATTATTTCACTTATAATTCACTGTATCACACTTCCAGTGGGTCAGAAGTTTACATACACTAAGTTCACTGTGCCTTTAAACAGCTTGGAAAATTCCAGAAAATGATGTCATGGCTTTAGAAGCTTCTGATAGGATAATTTACATAATTTGAGTCAATTGGAGATGTACCTGTGGATGTATTTCAAGGCCTACCTTTAAACTCAGTGCCTCTTTGCTTGACATCATGAGAAAATCAAAAGAAATCAGCCAAGACCCCAGAATTGTTTTGTTGTTGACCTCCACAAGTCTGGCTCATCCTTGGGAGCAGTTTCCAAATGCCTGAAGGTACCATGTTCATATGTACAAACAATAGTATGCAAGTATAAACACCATGGGACCATGCAGCCGTCATACCGCACAGGAAGGAGACGCGTTCTGTCTCCTAGAGATGAACGTACTTTGGTGTGAAAAGTGCAAATCAATCCCAGAACAACAGCAAAGGACCTTGTGAAGATGCTGGACGAAACAGGTACAAAAGTATCTATATCCACAGTAAAATGAGTCCTATATCAACATAACCTGAAAAGCCGCTCAGCAAGGAAGAAGCAACTGCTCCAAAACCGCCATAAAAAAGCCAGACTACGGTTTGCAACTGCACATGGGGACAAAGATCGTACTTTTGGGAGAAATGTCCTCTGGTCTGATGAAACAAAAATAGAACTGTTTGGCCATAATGAGCATCGTTATGTATGGAGGAGAAAGGGGAGGCTTGCAAGCTGAAGAACACCATCCCAACCATGAAGCACGGGGGTGGCAGCATCATGTTGTGTGGGTGCTTTGCTGCAGGAGGGACTGGTGCACTTCACAAAATAGATGGCGTCATGAGGGAGGAAAATTATGTTGATATTTTGAAGCATATTTTGAAGCAACATCTCAAGACATCAGTTAAGCTTGGTCACAAATGGGTCTTCCAAATGGACAATTACCCCAAGCATACTTTCAAAGTTGTGGCAAAATGGCTTAAGGACAACAAAGTCAAGGTATTGGAGTGGCCATCACAAAGCCCTGACCTCAATCCTATAAAAAATGTATGGTCAGAACTAAAAAAGTGTTTGTGAGCAAGGAGGCCTACAAACCTGACTCAGTTACACCAGCTCTGTCAGGAGGAATGGGCCAAAATTCACCCTACTTATTGTGGGATGCTTGTGGAAGGCTACCCGAATTGTTTGACCCAAGTTAAACAATTTCAAGGCAATGCCACCAAATACTAATTGAATGTATGTAAACTTCTGACCCACTGGGAATGTGATGAAGGAAATAAAAGCTGAAATAAATCATTCTCTCTACTATTATTTTAGCATTTCGCGTTCTTAAAATAAAATGGTGATCCTAACTGACCTATTTTTTTTTACTAGGATTAAATGTCAGGAATTGTGTAAAACTGAGTTTAAATGTACTTGGCTAAGGTGTATGTAAACTTCCGACTTCAACTGTATGTGCAGTATAAGTCCTTGTACAACAACAACCATCAACAACATGTGTAACATTTGACTCGTGTAAGATTCAAAACAGATCATGGTTTGCAGGCTACCAGTGTGCTAGTTGGTTGTAATTGTAGAACCTGATGCCTCGCCTTACCAGTGAAGACGATAATGTCTTCGCCAATAGCAGCATTCTGGCACACAGACACACACACACACACACACACACACACACACACACACACACACACACACACACACACACACACACACACACACACACACACACACACACACACACACAGAGAGAGAAACACACAGTGTGTACCACGGCATATCAATAACCCTGTCTGTCTGTCTGTCTGTCTGTCTTGTCTGTCTTGTCTGTCTGTCTGTCTGTCTGTCTGTCTGTCTGTCTGTCTGTCTGTCTGTCTGTCTGTCTCTGTCTGTCTGTCTGTCTGTCTGTCTGTCTGTCTGTCTGTCTTGTCTGTCTGTCTGTCTGTCTTTCTGTCTGTCTGTCTGTCTGTCTGTCTGTCTGTTTGTCTAACATAACATCCATGTTGAGTGCTCAACCTGGATATTAGTCTACACGGAGATAGCCCTCCTCATCCTGGATGTTAGTCTACATGGAGACAGGACCCCTCATCCTGGATGTTAGTCTACATGGAGACAGCACCCCTCATCCTGGATGTTAGTCTACACGGAGACAGCACTCCTCATCCTGGATGTTAGTCTACACGGAGACAGCACCCCTCATCCTGGATGTTAGTCTACACGGAGACAGCACTCCTCATCCTGGATGTTAGTCTACATGGAGACAGGACCCCTCATCCTGGATGTTAGTCTACACGGAGACAGGACCCCTCATCCTGGATGTTAGTCTACACAGAGACAGGACCCCTCATCCTGGATGTTAGTCTACATGGAGACAGGACCCCTCATCCTGGATGTTAGTCTACATGGAGACAGCACCCCCCATCCTGGATGTTAGTCTACACGGAGACAGCACTCCTCATCCTGGATGTTAGTCTACACGGAAACAGCACCCCTCATCCTGGATGTTAGTCTACACGGAGACAGCACTCCTCATCCTGGATGTTAGTCTACATGGAGACAGCACCCCTCATCCTGGATGTTAGTCTACACAGAGACAGGACCCCTCATCCTGGATGTTAGTCTACACAGAGACAGCACCCCTCATCCTGGATGTTAGTCTACACAGAGACAGCACCCCTCATCCTGGATGTTAGTCTACACAGAGACAGGACCCCTCATCCTGGATGTTAGTCTACATGGAGACAGGACCCCTCATCCTGGATGTTAGTCTACATGGAGACAACACTCCTCATCCTGGATGGCTATAGTTCATTCTTACATGTTCTATGTTTGAGCCGCTTTTGAAAGCAAAAGTCCAATTGAAAACATTATTGGCATTGTGGAATTAGATGTTCATAAGAGCAAGCTAGGACTGATGGTTTCGTTAGCTAAACTAGGAAGTCTGTTGGTTTTGTTACCAAGGCAACTACGGTAGCTATCTAGTAAACGTGCTACCTACCTCAGTGGATGTCGAACATTTCTACCTGCAAATGAACACATTTTTAGCGGCCAATTGTGTTAAATTATAGCCATGGTATATAGAAAAGGGCATAATCAACGAGGGGCTCTATGCGTTCTCTGGAAAATAATGCAAATGCCTGGAAGGTTAGTTCCACTCCGCTTCCACGTTGTTCATTATTTTACATAGAGCGTATAGAGACCCTCATTGATTATTCCTTACAAGGCCGATACTTGATTTGATTTGAAAAAGGCCAAATATTTGAACAAGGCCGGTACTTGATTTGATTTGAACAAGTCCAAATACTTGAACAAGGCCAGTACTTGATTCAATTTGATTTGAACAAGGCCAATACTTGAACAAAGCTAGTACTTGAACAAGGCCAGTACTTGATTCAATTTGATTTGAACAAGGCCAAATACTTGAACAAGAGATGCCCTATATGAGCCCCCCTGCATTTTACAGTGATATTATTGACTCTCTTCATTGAGAATCTGCAATGTGGTATGATGATCCGTAATCTTCTCATGACAAGGAGACAGTTACTGCTTACTGTTATCATTGATAACCATTGTGGGTTAGGGTCTCTGGATGTGTCCCAAATGACAAGCTATGTCCTACTGTATATATGGCACTATTTTTGACCAGTGCAAAATGGGCCCTGGCCAAAAGTAGTACACTTCATAGGGAATAGGGTCCATTTGGGACACACAGGTGTTGGCACGCTAGAGTGTCTTTTGAAGCTGTCATCATTCATCAATCATTTTGCAGAGATGTTTAATTTAAAAGGGACATTGTTTTCCTGACTGGTTTTTGATGGTGCTGTGTATGGCTGACTGGTTTTTGATGGTGCTGTGTATTGCTGACTGGTTTTTTGATGGTGCTGTGTATTGCTGACTGGTTTTTGATGGTGCTGTGTTTTCCTGACTGGTTTTTGATGGTGCTGTGTATGGCTGACTGGTTTTTGATGGTGCTGTGTTTTCCTGACTGGTTTTTGATGGTGCTGTGTATGGCTGACTGGTTGTTGATGGTGCTGTGTATTGCTGACTGGTTTTTGATGGTGCTGTGTATTGCTGACTGGTTTTTGATGGTGCTGTTTATGGCTGACTGGTTTTTTGATGGTGCTGTGTATTGCTGACTGGTTTTTGATGGTGCTGTGTATTGCTGACTGGTTTTTTGATGGTGCTGTGTATTGCTGACTGGTTTTTGATGGTGCTGTGTATTGCTGACTGGTTTCTGATGGTGCTGTGTATTGCTGACTGGTTTTCGATGGTGCTGTGTATTCCTGACTGGTTTTTGATGGTGCTGTGTATGGCTGACTGGTTTTTTGATGGTGCTGTGTATTGCTGACTGGTTTTTGATGGTGCTGTGTATTCCTGACTGGTTTTTTGATGGTGCTGTGTATTCCTGACTGGTTTTTTGATGGTGCTGTGTATTGCTGACTGGTTTTTGATGGTGCTGTGTATTCCTGACTGGTTTTTTGATGGTGCTGTGTATTGCTGACTGGTTTTTGATGGTGCTGTGTATTGCTGACTGGTTTTTGATGGTGCTGTTTATGGCTGACTGGTTTTTGATGGTGCTGTGTATTGCTGACTGGTTTCTGATGGTGCTGTGTATTGCTGACTGGTTTTTGATGGTGCTGTGTATTGCTGACTGGTTTTTGATGGTGCTGTTTATGGCTGACTGGTTTTTGATGGTGCTGTGTATTGCTGACTGGTTTTCGATGGTGCTGTGTTTGGACGATGTGTTGTATTTGTTGAACGGGCTCAGAGGGTAAACTGTAAGTTGATGTCTTCCTCACAGGGAAACACATTGACGTGGTTGTTCACTCTCTGATGCTTCGTTCTGGGTTCCTCATTATTATTACTGCGCGGCTAATCTCCCCTTTTTCTGTTTCCCAAGTGGCAGCAAGGCTGGTCAAAAGTAGTGCACTATATAGGGAATAGTATGCAATTTAGGAAGCAGTCACTGATACTTTAGTTACTTTCTGCATTATCGTCTCATCCATCAATTCCTCTTCTAATGTTTCATAATGTTATTTTCTGAGCATCGTACAGTTATTGTTTTGTGAAACATCAATAAGATCTCTATCAGGTTGTCAGGGCGGACAAGAATTTGATCTCTGTCTGCATCCCCGTAAGGATCTGGGGAAAAGTCTCTATATATTCAGAAACCTTCAGAGCCTTCAGAAAATATTACTACCCCGTGCCTTATTCCTCATCTTGTTGTTGTTGTTGTTGCAGCATGAATTCAAAATGGATTAAATATATATATATATTTTTTTCTCTCACTCATCTACACACAACACCCCATAATGACAAAAGTGAAAACATGTTCTAATAGATTTTTTGTTGTGTGCAAATTTATTGAAAATGATATACAGAAATAATCGAATTTACTTACGTATCCACACCCCTTTGGTCATCATTGAAATGTCACTAAAACTTGATTGTAGTGAACCTGTGGCCAATTCAATGGTTTGGGCATGATTTATACAGTATAACAAATATGACTGGCTACATGATTTATACAGTATAACAAATATGACTGGCTACATGATTTATACAGTATAACAAATATGACTGGCTACATGATTTATACAGTATAACAAATATGACTGGCTACATGATTTATACAGTATAACAAATATGACTGGCTAGATGATTTATACAGTATAACAAATATGACTGGCTACATGATTTATACAGTATAACAAATATGACTGGCTACATGATTTATACAGTATAACAAATATGACTGGCTACATGATTTATACAGTATAACAAATATGACTGGCTACATGATTTATACAGTATAACAAATATGACTGGCTACATGATTTATACAGTATAACAAATATGACTGGCTACATGATTTATACAGTATAACAAATGATGACTGGCTATGACATGATTTATACAGTATAACAAATATGACAGTATAACAAATATGACTGGCTACATGATTTATACAGTATAACAAATATGACTGGCTACATGATTTATACAGTATAACAAATATGACTGGCTACATGATTTATACAGTATAACAAATATGACTGGCTACATGATTTATACAGTATAACAAATATGACTGGCTAGATTATGATAACAACTGGTCTAATGAAATATTTTATGTCAAAGGACATTAATACTGTCAGAACACCTTGGATACGTCCCAAATGGCACCCCATTCCCTATATAGTGCACTACTTTAGACCAGAGCCCTATTCCCTATGTAGTGCACAACTTTAGACCTGAGCCCTTTTCCCTATATAGTGCACTACTTTAGACCAGAACCCTATTCCCTATATAGTGCACTACTTTAGACTAGAGCCCTATTCCCTATATAGTGCACTACTTTAGACCAGAGCCCTATTCCCTATATAGTGCACTACTTTAGACCAGAACCCTATTCCCTATATAGTGCACTACTTTAGACCAGAACCCTATTCCCTATATAGTGCACTACTTTAGACCAGAGCCCTATTCCCTATATAGTGCACTACTTTAGACCAGAACCCTATTCCCTATATAGTGCACTACTTTAGACTAGAGCCCTATTCCCTATATAGTGCACTACTTTAGACCAGAGCCCTATTCCCTATATAGTGCACTACTTTAGACCAGAACCCTATTCCCTATATAGTGCACTACTTTAGACCAGAGCACTATTCCCTATATAGTGCACTACTTTAGACCAGAGCCCTATTCCCTATGTAGTGCACTACTTTAGACCTGAGCCCTATTCCCTATATAGTGGCACTACTTTAGACCAGAGCCCTATTCCCTATATAGTGCACTACTTTAGACCAGAACCCTATTCCCTATATAGTGCACTACTATAGACCAGAGCCCTTTTCCCTATATAGTGGCACTACTTTAGACCAGAGCCCTATTCCCTATATAGTGCACTACTTTAGACCTGAGCCCTATTCCCTATATAGTGGCACTACTTTAGACCAGAACCCTATTCCCTATATAGTGCACTACTTTAGACTAGAGCCCTATTCCCTATATAGTGCACTACTTTAGACCAGAGCCCTATTCCCTATATAGTGCACTACTTTAGACCAGAACCCTATTCCCTATATAGTGCACTACTTTAGACTAGAGCCCTATTCCCTATATAGTGCACTACTTTAGACCAGAACCCTATTCCCTATATAGTGCACTACTTTAGACCAGAGCACTATTCCCTATATAGTGCACTACTTTAGACCAGAACCCTATTCCCTATATAGTGCACTACTTTAGACCAGAGCCCTATTCCCTATGTAGTGCACTACTTTAGACCTGAGCCCTATTCCCTATATAGTGGCACTACTTTAGACCAGAGCCCTATTCCCTATATAGTGCACTACTTTAGACCAGAACCCTATTCCCTATATAGTGCACTACTATAGACCAGAGCCCTTTTCCCTATATAGTGGCACTACTTTAGACCAGAGCCCTATTCCCTATATAGTGCACTACTTTAGACCAGAGCCCTATTCCCTTTAGACCTGAGCCCTATTCCCTATATAGTGGCACTACTTTAGACCAGAACCCTATTCCCTATATAGTGCACTACTTTAGACTAGAGCCCTATTCCCTATATAGTGCACTACTTTAGACCAGAGCCCTATTCCCTATATAGTGCACTACTTTAGACCAGAACCCTATTCCCTATATAGTGCACTACTTTAGACCAGAGCCCTATTCCCTATGTAGTGCACAACTTTAGACCTGAGCACTTTTCCCTATATAGTGCACTACTTTAGACCAGAACCCTATTCCCTATATAGTGCACTACTTTAGACTAGAGCCCTATTCCCTATATAGTGCACTACTTTAGACCAGAGCCCTATTCCCTATATAGTGCACTACTTTAGACCAGAACCCTATTCCCTATATAGTGCACTACTTTAGACCTGAGCCCTATTCCCTATATAGTGGCACTACTTTAGACCAGAGCCCTATTCCCTATATAGTGCACTACTTTAGACCAGAGCCCTATTCCCTATGTAGTGCACAACTTTAGACCTGAGCCCTTTTCCCTATATAGTGCACTACTTTAGACCAGAACCCTATTCCCTATATAGTGCACTACTTTAGACTAGAGCCCTATTCCCTATATAGTGCACTACTTTAGACCAGAGCCCTATTCCCTATATAGTGCACTACTTTAGACCAGAGCCCTATTCCCTATATAGTGCACTACTTTAGACCAGAACCCTATTCCCTATATAGTGCACTACTTTAGACCAGAACCCTATTCCCTATATAGTGCACTACTTTAGACCAGAGCCCTATTCCCTATATAGTGCACTACTTTAGACCAGAACCCTATTCCCTATATAGTGCACTACTATAGACCAGAGCCCTTTTCCCTATATAGTGGCACTACTTTAGACCAGAGCCCTATTCCCTATATAGTGGCACTACTTTAGACCAGAGCCCTATTCCCTATATAGTGCACTACTTTAGACCTGAGCCCTATTCCCTATATAGTGGCACTACTTTAGACCAGAACCCTATTCCCTATATAGTGCACTACTTTAGACTAGAGCCCTATTCCCTATATAGTGGCACTACTTTAGACCAGAGCCCAATTCCCTATATAGTGGTACTACTATAGATCAGAGCCCTATTCCCTATATAGTGGTACTACTATAGATCAGAGCCCTATTCCCTATATAGTGGCACTACTTTAGACCAGAGCCCTATTCCCTATATAGTGCACTACTTTAGACCTGAGCCCTATTCCCTATATAGTGGCACTACTTTAGACCAGAACCCTATTCCCTATATAGTGCACTACTTTAGACTAGAGCCCTATTCCCTATATAGTGCACTACTTTAGACCAGAGCCCTATTCCCTATATAGTGCACTACTTTAGACCAGAACCCTATTCCCTATATAGTGCACTACTTTAGACCAGAGCCCTATTCCCTATGTAGTGCACAACTTTAGACCTGAGCCCTTTTCCCTATATAGTGCACTACTTTAGACCAGAACGCTATTCCCTATATAGTGCACTACTTTAGACTAGAGCCCTATTCCCTATATAGTGCATTACTTTAGACCAGAGCCCTATTCCCTATATAGTGGCACTACTTTGCAACCCTACTTTAGACCAGAACCCTATTCCCTATATAGTGCACTACTTTAGACCTGAGCCCTATTCCTACTATAGTGGCACTACTTTAGACCAGAGCCCTATTCCCTATATAGTGCACTACTTTAGACCAGAGCCCTATTCCCTATGTAGTGCACAACTTTAGACCTGAACCCTTTACCCTATATAGTGCACTACTTTAGACCAGAACCCTATTCCCTATATAGTGCACTACTTTAGACTAGAGCCCTATTCCCTATATAGTGCACTACTTTAGACCAGAGCCCTATTCCCTATATAGTGCACTACTTTAGACCAGAACCCTATCCCCTATATAGTGCACTACTTTAGACCAGAGCCCTATTCCCTATATAGTGCACTACTTTAGACCAGAACCCTATTCCCTATATAGTGCACTACTTTAGACCAGAGCCCTATTCCCTATATAGTGCAGTGCACTACTTTAGACCAGAACCCTACTTTAGACCAGAACCCTATTCCCTATATAGTGCACTACTTTAGACCAGAACCCTATTCCCTATATAGTGCACTACTTTAGACCAGAGCCCTATTCCTATGCACTACTTTAGTGCCCTATTCCCTATATACAACTTTAGACCTGAACCCTATTCCCTATATAGTGCACTACTTTAGACCAGAGCCCTATTCCCTATATAGTGCACTACTTTAGACCAGAGCCCTATTCCCTATATAGTGCACTACTTTAGACCAGAGCCCTATTCCCTATATAGTGCACTACTTTAGACCAGAGCCCTATTCCCTATATAGTGCACTACTTTAGACCAGAGCCCTATTCCCTATATAGTGCACTACTTTAGACCAGAGCCCTATTCCCTATGTAGTGCACAACTTTAGACCTGAGCCCTATTCCCTATATAGTGCACTACTTTAGACCTGAGCCCTATTCCCTATATAGTGCACCACTTTAGACCAGAACCCTATTCCCTATATAGTGCACTACTTTAGACCAGAACCCTATTCCCTATATAGTGCACTACTTTAGGCCAGAGCCCTATTCCCTATATAGTGCACTACTTTAGACCAGAGCCCTATTCCCTATATAGTGGCACTACTTTAGACCAGAGCCCTATTCCCTATATAGTGCCCTACTATAGACCAGAGCCCCTGCAATATGTAGTGAATAGGATGCCATTTGGTACGTGTCCCTACTGTACATGATGATTGTTAAATATTTGAATTGGCATCTTTAATTTGGTTATATCTTTCACTACAGTAAGATTGTTTTCATTGTGAGAATGATTTGCCTAATATAATATCTTATTACTAATTGATCATTTCTAATCATAAATGTTTTATTCAACTTTTAATGTTGGATGTAAAAAACATTTGATTAAGTCTGTTGAAATAAAATTATAGAAATATTCATAGTTTTAGTTTTAGTTATATCAGTTATATTCTAAGATCTAAAATTGAAATTTTTATTTTTTCAAACTGTGAACAAAAGTCATGTGATCTGATGCTTTTAGAGGGCATTACCATGGAGACTGTTTGTGTCCCAAATGACACCCTATTTCTTATATAGTGCACTACTTTTGACCAGAATCCTATGGCCCCTCTTTAAAAGTAGTGCACTAAATAGGGAATTGGGTGTCGTTTACGATTGAATTCATTGGAGACTTTGGGATTCGTTTTCTGGGTATTGTTGGATTGATTGCATGCAGGAAATGGAAAACTGAAGCCCTCTTCTAATTGGCTGTAGATATCACCAATCAATGAGCCTAAATTAGACCAGGCTGAATATACAGTATAGGATTAAAACACAGGAAGGACTCCTGTTATTGGTATTATTTTACGGTGTTGAGTTAAAACGCTTTCGACAGTCGTTAAAGACGAGGCTTAAAAGTAGCCTTCCTGTGTCATCTGGTGCAACATTATTCCTGTTTTATTCCACCTAAAATGAGACACTACTCTGTTCATCCACAGTACTCTGCTTTAGTGTTAAATAGCTCCTCTGGAAGCTGGGGGTTTTGGGGCCTGTGGCTCTGTTGGGGGTTTTTGGGGCCTGTGGCTCTGTTGGGGGTTTTGGGGCCTGTGGCTCTGTTGGGGGTTTTGGGGCCTGTGGCTCTGTTGGGGGTTTTGGGGCCTGTGGCTCTGTTGGGGGTTTTGGGGCCTGTGGCTCTGTTGGGGGTTTTGGGCCTGTGGCTCTGTTGGGGGTTTTGGGGCCTGTGGCTCTGTTGGGGTTTTGGGCCTGTGGCTCTGTGGGGGTTTTGGGGTGTGACTCTGTTGGGGTTTTGGGCCTGTGGCTCTGTTTGGGGTTTTGGGCCTGTGGCTCTGTTGGGGGTTTTGGGCCTGTGGCTCTGTTGGGGGTTTTGGGCCTGTGGCTCTGTTGGGGGTTTTGGGGTGTGACTCTGTTGGGGTTTTGGGCCTGTGGCTCTGTTGGGGGTTTTGGGCCTGTGGCTCTGTTGGGGGTTTTGGGCCTGTGGCTCTGCTGAGGGTTTGTGAGCTTCAGCTCTCCTCTCTGCATATCAGTATTTTGCTCAGACCTGCAAACTGAGGTGATACTTCATTTTCGGGCCGTTTGCAGAATGACCTTTACCAGTGGTTGTTGGCCCGCAGCTCTGTTGAAGTGGGCTGTGTGCCCGGCCACCGAGCAGCACAGCAGACTCTGAATCTCATTTAGCTTGTGTGATGAGCTATCCCTTTTTTCTCCTTTCACTGTGCTCCCTCTCTCCATCTCTCTCTCTGTCTCTCTGTCTCTCTCTATCTCTTTCTCTCTCTTTCTGTCTCTCTCTCTCTCTCTCTCTCTCTCTCTCTCTCTCTCTTTCTCTCTCTCTCTCGCTCTCTCTCTCTCTTTCTGTCTCTCTCTCTCTCTCTCTCTCTATCTATCTCTTTGAGGCAAAGTTAATATTTTCTGTTGAGAAATGACATCTAAATGAAATCTCTATAAGTAGGATCTCTTGGCAGTTTGAAGGTTGTGTACCATCTGAAAAGCCTGTTTGTGTCCTGTCCCTTATCTCGTACACACAGTGATACTCACATCTGATCATATCACTCACAGAAATGATATCTTCTGGAATAATCCTCTCTCTGGTGTAATCCATACGTCTGTTGCAGGTGATTTATACATAAATGATTTAGGGCGGCAGGTAGTCTGAGCGTTGGGCAAAGGAAATGTCGCTGGTTCGAATCCGCGAGACAATTAGGTGAAAAAAATAAATAATCTGTCGATGAGCAAGACACCCAACCCTAAATTGCTCCTGTGTAAATCTCTCTGGATAAGAACGTCTGCTAAATGGCTATGGGGCCTGGTCAAATATCAATCTGTTCAGATAGTCTATAATATACCAGACAAGGACTACATCCCAAATGGGACTCTATTCCCTACACTATAAAGGGAATAGGATGCCATTGGGAGCGCAGGAAAAATATACACCTGAATGAAAAGGAAGAAAACGCCCCGTCTCTCTGACAAACAAATTAGACCGGAGAACTTGAATTTTGATCAAGAGAGAGAGAGAGAGAGCAGCAGTAGCACAAAAGCACAAAGTTGACTTGATGCATGTTTATAGCCCATCTATTGATCCGCTCTTTAAGCGGTTCCCACGGGTCTGTACAACTGACTATAGTCAGTACTCTGAATGCAGCCAGATTTGCAAGGGAAGGTTGTGGGGGATAAAGAGCTGATGCTCCATGTCCCCATAAAGAGCGATCAGTGGTGAGAACGAGAGCTGAATATTGATGGTGCCAGCCACAGCTACAGCCGTGTGTGTGTGTGTGTGTGTCTTTCACAGCACACAGCAGCAGATAGCTAAATAACACAGAGATAGCACTGCTGAAAAAACTGTCCTCAAAGCAGCTAAACTTAGAGGGACAGAGAGAGAGAGACCAAGAGAGAGACAGAAAGACAGAGACAGAAAGAGAGAGACAGAGAGAGAGACAGAAAGACAGAGACAGAGAGAGAGACAGAAAGAGAGAGAGACCAAGAGAGAGACAGAAAGACAGAGACAGAGAGAGAGACAGAGACAGAGAGAGAGACAGAAGAGACAGAGACAGAGACAGAAAGACAGAGAAAGACAGAGACAGACCAAGAGAGAGACAGAAGAGAGAGAGACAGAAAGACAGAGACAGAGAGAGAGACAGAAAGACAGAGACAGAGAGAGAGACAGAAAGACAGAGACAGAAAGACAGAGACAGAGAGAGAGACAGAAAGACAGAGACAGAGAGAGAGACAGAAAGACAGAGACAGAGAGAGAGACAGAAAGACAGAGACAGAAAGAGAGAGAGAGAGAGAGAGACCAAGAGAGAGACAGAAAGACAGAGACAGAGAGAGAGAGAGAGAGAGAGACCAAGAGAGAGACAGAAAGACAGAGACAGAGAGAGAGACAAAGACAGAGAGAGAGAGAGAGACAGAGAGAGAGAGAGAGAGACAAAGAGAAAGAAAGATAGAAAGAGAGAGAGAGACAGAGAAAGAGAGAGAGAAAGAGAGAGAGACAAAGAGAAAGAAAGATAGAAAGAGAGAGAGAGAGACAGAGAGAGAGCGAGACCAAGAGAGAGACAGAAAGACAGAGACAGAGAAAGAGAGAGAGAGACCAAGAGAGAAACAGAAAGACAGAGACAGAGAAAGAGAGAGAGAGACCAAGAGAGAAACAGAAAGACAGAGACAGAGAGAGAGAGAGAGAGACCAAGAGAGAGACAGAAAGACAGAGACAGAGAGAGAGACAAAGACAGAGAGAAAGAGTGAGAGATAGAGAGAGACAAAGAGAAAGAAAGATAGAAAGAGAGAGAGAGACAGAGAGAGAGAAAGAGAGAGAAACACAGAGAGAGACAAAGAGAGAGAGACAAAGAGAGAGAGATCGAAAGAAAGAGAGACAGAGACAGAGAGAGCAAGAGAGAGAGAGAGACAGAGTGCGATGCAACATGTATACTGGAGGAGTGATGTCATACACTAGCCTGTTATAGTACCAACCTGTTGACCATGTTCTGAGTACTGAGTGTTATAGTGCCAACCTGTTGACCATGTTCTGAGTACTGAGTGTTATAGTGCCAACCTGTTGACCATGTTCTGAGTACTGAGTGTTATAGTGCCAACCTGTTGACCATGTTCTGAGTACTGAGTGTTATAGTGCCAACCTGTTGACCATGTGCTGAGTACTGAGTGTTATATTGTGATGCCAACCTGTTGACCATGTTCTGAGTACTGAGTGTTATAGTGCCAACCTGTTGACCATGTTCTGAGTACTGAGTGTTATAGTGCCAACCTGTTGACCATGTTCTGAGTACTGAGTGTTATAGTGCCAACCTGTTGAACATGTTCTGAGTACTGAGTGTTATAGTGCCAACCTGTTGACCATGTGCTGAGTACTGAGTGTTATAGTGCCAACCTGTTGACCATGTGCTGAGTACTGAGTGTTATATTGTGATGCCAACCTGTTGACCATGTTCTGAGTACTGAGTGTTATAGTGCCAACCTGTTGACCATGTGCTGAGTACTGAGTGTTATAGTGCCAACCTGTTGACCATGTGCTGAGTACTGAGTGTTATATTGTGATGCCAACCTGTTGACCATGTTCTGAGTACTGAGTGTTATAGTGCCAACCTGTTGACCATGTTCTGAGTACTGAGTGTTGTAGTGCCAACCTGTTGACCATGTTCTGAGTACTGAGTGTTATAGTGCCAACCTGTTGAACATGTTCTGAGTACTGAGTGTTATAGTGCCAACCTGTTGACCATGTGCTGAGTACTGAGTGTTATAGTGCCAACCTGTTGACCATGTGCTGAGTACTGAGTGTTATATTGTGATGCCAACCTGTTGACCATGTTCTGAGTACTGAGTGTTATAGTGCCAACCTGTTGACCATGTTCTGAGTACTGAGTGTTATAGTGCCAATCTATTGACCATGTTCTGAGTACTGAGTGTTATAGTGCCAACCTGTTGACCATGTTCTGAGTACTGAGTGTTATATTGTGATGCCAACCTGTTGACCATGTACTGAGTACCGAGTGTTGTGAAGATGTAGGCGTGTCAAAAGCCTATACTGCACACACGTAACATCTCACAGAGCATTGGGAAGCAGTTGTACAGAGGCTGAGCAGATGAAGCCTCCTGTTGGGAAAATAAACCACAAATTTAATTAAAGGGGACATTTGGCATTATTACATCCATTTGTTATACGTAAAAAATAAAAATAAAATATTTATATATATATACACAGTATATGGCTATTGAGTGGTTACATTTCCCCAGGCCCTTCCCTCAGGTGTATATGATGAATAGGTGCTGTGGCTTTGTTGCATTTCGAATCCCAGGTCGTCTCTCTGAATCACCTTGAGTTGTTTTCTTCTATTCATTGCCCAAGCTCAGGATCACACACACACACACACACACACACACACACACACACACACACACACACACACACACACACACACACACACACACACACACACACACACACACACACACACACACACACACACCTGTTTCAGTCAGTCTCTCCCTGTTTCAATCAGTCTCTCCCTGTTTAAATCAGTCTCTCCCTGTTTCAGTCAGTCTCTCCCTGTTTCAATCAGTCTCTCCCTGTTTAAATCAGTCTCTCCCTGTTTCAGTCAGTCCCTCCCTGTTTCAGTCGCTCCCTGTTTCAGTCAGTCCCTCCCTGTTTCAAGTAGTCCCTCCCTGTTTCAGTCCCTCCCTGTTTCAGTCAGTCCCTCCCTGTTTCAAGTAGTCCCTCCCTGTTTCAGTCAGTCCCTCCCTGTTTCAAGTAGTCCCTCCCTGTTTCAGTCAGTCCCTCCCTGTTTCAGTCCCTCCCTGTTTCAGTCAGTCCCTCCCTGTTTCAAGTAGTCCCTCCCTGTTTCAGTCAGTCCATCCCTGTTTCAGTCTCTCCCTGTTTCAGTCAGTCTCTCCCTGTTTCAGTCTCTCCCTGTTTCAGTCCCTCCCTGTTTCAGTCAGTCCCTCCCTGTTTCAGTCTCTCCATGTTTCAGTCAGTCCCTCCCTGTTTCAGTCTCTCCCTGTTTCAGTCAGTCCCTCCCTGTTTCAGTCTCTCCCTGTTTCAGTCAGTCCCTCCCTGTTTCAAGTAGTCTCTCCCTGTTTCAGTCAGTCCCCCCCTGTTTCAGTCAGTCCCTGTTTCAGTCAGTCCCTGTTTCAGTCAGTCCCTCCCTATTTCAGTCAGTCCCTCCCTGTTTCAGTCAGTCCCTGTTTCAGTCAGTCCCTCCCTGTTTCAGTCAGTCCCTGTTTCAGTCAGTCCCTGTTTCAGTCAGTCCCTCCCTGTTTCAGTCAGTCCCTGTTTCAGTCAGTCCCTGTTTCAGTCAGTCCCTCCCTGTTTCAAGTACTCCCTCCCTGTTAGAGTCCAGTTTCTTCCGTTTGGTGCTTAATGAACACAAGCCTGGTGTGTTTTCCTTCTAATCATTCCAAATCACACCCTATTCCCAATGGGCCCTCGTCTAAAGTAGTGCACTATATAGGGAATAGGGTGCTATGGGGCCTGGTCTAAAGTATTGCACTATGTAGGGAATAGGGTGCTATGGGTCCTGGTCTAAAGTAGTGCACTATATAGGGAATAGGGTGCTATGGGTCCTGGTCTAAAGTAGTGCACTATGTAGGGAATAGGGTACTATGGGTCCTGGTCTAAAGTAGTGCACTATATAGGGAATAGGGTGCTATGGGTCCTGGTCTAAAGTAGTGCACTATGTAGGGAATAGGGTGCTATGGGTCCTGGTCTAAAGTAGTGCACTATGTAGGGAATATGGTGCTATGGGTCCTGGTCTAAAGTAGTGCACTATGTAGGGAATAGGGTGCTATGGGTCCTGGTCTAAAGTAGTGCACTATATAGGGAACAGGGTGCTATGGGTCCTGGTCTAAAGTAGTGCACTATGTAGGGAACAGGGTGCTATGGGTCCTGGTCTAAAGTAGTGCACTATATAGGGAACAGGGTGCTATGGGACCTGGTCTAAAGTAGTGCACTATGTAGGGAACAGGGTGCTATGGGTCCTGGTCTAAAGTAGTGCACTATGTAGGGAACAGGGTGCTATGGGTCCTGGTCTAAAGTAGTGCACTATGTAGGGAATAGGGTGCTATGGGTCCTGGTCTAAAGTAGTGCACTATGTAGGGAACAGGGTGCTATGGGTCCTGGTCTAAAGTAGTGCACTATGTAGGGAACAGGGTGCTATGGGTCCTGGTCTAAAGTAGTGCACTATGTAGGGAATAGGGTGCTATGGGTCCTGGTCTAAAGTAGTGCACTATGTAGGGAATAGGGTGCTATGGGTCCTGGTCTAAAGTAGTGCACTATGTAGGGAATAGGGTGCTTGTGGCGCCTCTACACACTCCGCCAGTAGCTTTTTTTAACTTATTGAAATGTTGGTTGTTGCTTTCACAAGTTAAAATCTATATTTGTTAAATATAGATTCCATATTATACTACAGTAGTTTCACTATTCCCATACCGTTTATTGATATATATATATATATATTTAAGACATTTCTGGTTCGTGTTTTGAAAGAGGCCACTTTACGTTTTCATTGGCCTTTTCCAAACCTCTGACTAGGTGTGTATAATGATCATGAGCGCTCGCAACACTTATGAGCTAGCAGTTGTTAAGATTCTATTTATGTCAGGACACATTTACTGTAACTTGATAATCACAGTACTGTCATGTCATGATAATCACAGTACTGTCATGTCATGATAATCACAGTACTGTCATGTCATGATAATCACAGTACTGTCATGTCATGATAATCACAGTACTGTCATGTCATGATAATCACAGTACTGTCATGTCATGATCATCACAGTACTGCTGGGTATCTTTTCCTAATGGAAAAGTTTGGTTGTGGTAGTTCTTTTCATGATGCTGGTTAGGTTGGTTGTGGTAGTTCTTTTCATGATGCTGGTTAGGTTGGTTGTGGTAGTTCTTTTCATGATGCTGGTTAGGTTGGTTGTGGTAGTTCTTTTCATGATGCTGGTTAGGTTGGTTGTGGTAGTTCTTTTCATGATGATGGTTAGGTTGGTTGTGGTAGTTCTTTTCATGATGCTGGTTAGGTTGGTGGTGGTAGTTCTTTTCATGATGCTGGTTAGGTTGGTTGTGGTAGTTATTTTCATGATGCTGGTTAGGTTGGTTGTGGTAGTTATTTTCATGATGCTGGTTAGGTTGGTTGTGGTAGTTCTTTTCATGATGCTGGTTAGGTTGGTGGTGGTAGTTCTTTTCATGATGCTGGTTAGGTTGGTTGTGGTAGTTATTTTCATGATGCTGGTTAGGTTGGTTGTGGTAGTTCTTTTCATGATGCTGGTTAGGTTGGTTGTGGTAGTTCTTTTCATGATGCTGGTTAGGTTGGTTGTGGTAGTTATTTTCCTGATGATGGTTAGGTTGGTTGTGGTAGTTATTTTCATGATGCTGGTTAGGTTGGTTGTGGTAGTTCTTTTCATGATGCTGGTTAGGTTGGTTGTGGTAGTTCTTTTCATGATGCTGGTTAGGTTGGTTGTGGTAGTTCTTTTCATGATGCTGGTTAGGTTGGTGGTGGTAGTTCTTTTCATGATGCTGGTTAGGTTGGTTGTGGTAGTTATTTTCATGATGCTGGTTAGGTTGGTTGTGGTAGTTCTTTTCATGATGCTGGTTAGGTTGGTTGTGGTAGTTCTTTTCATGATGCTGGTTAGGTTGGTTGTGGTAGTTATTTTCATGATGCTGGTTAGGTTGGTTGTGGTAGTTATTTTCCTGATGCTGGTTAGGTTGGTTGTGGTAGTTCTTTCCATGATGCTGGTTAGGTTGGTTGTGATAGTTATTTTCCTGATGCTGGTTAGGTTCGTTGTGATAGTTATTTTCCTGATGCTGGTTAGGTTCGTTGTGGTAGTTATTTTCATGATGCTGGTTAGGTTCGTTGTGGTAGTTATTTTCCTGATGCTGGTTAGGTTCGTTGTGGTAGTTATTTTCATGATGCTGGTTAGGTTGGTTGTGGTAGTTATTTTCCTGATGCTGGTTAGGTTGGTTGAGGTAGTTATTTTCATGATGCTGGTTGTGGTAGTTATTTTCCTGATGCTGGTTAGGTTGGTTGTGGTAGTTCTTTTCATGATGCTGGTTAGGTTGGTTGTGGTAGTTCTTTTCCTGATGATGATTAGGTTGGT
>NC_088406.1:7544066-7606566 GCF_034236695.1 Oncorhynchus nerka
CAGCTGAGTTCACAAACTTGTTCTACTAACACACTGAAGCCTCAGGACCAGAACATCCAATCAATTAGGATAAACCAAATTAAAACACAGTCAAAACAAAACTACATGACTTATTGGGAAACACAAACACAAATCAAAATGCAGTGATATCTGGCCCTAAATTGACAGTACACAGTGGCTAAATATTTGACCATGGATATTGATCAAAACCTTAGAAAAAAACTTGACAAAGTACAGGCTCAGTGAGAACAGCCTTGCCATTGAGAAGGGTAGACACAGGAAAACCTGGCTCCCTGTAAAGGAAAGGCTGTGCAACCACTGCACCACAGGAGAACCTGAGACGGAGCTGCATTTCCTGACAAAATGTCAAAAATATAAAACAATTAGAGTGTAATTTCCCCAAATTTGAAACCCTTATTCAAGGTTTCAAATACCTCTCTGATGAGGACAGGCTACCCATCCTGTTGGGGGAGGACGCAGAGAGCTGTGGGTAGGCAGCGCACTACATTGCTGCCTGCCATAATATGAGGGACAGTGTCTGACAGACCAATCAACCTGCACATGTCCTCTACTGTATGATTATTGTTATTGTTCAATGTATGGTTATTTTGAACCTTGGTTATTGTTGTTACTGTTGTCCCGTTGACAATTTTGAGATGTACATTATTACGTCATGCCAATAAAGCCAATTTAATGGAATTGAGAGAGAGCTAGAGAGAGATAGAAGGGAGAGAGAGAGAGCTAGAGAGAGAGAGAGAGAGAGAGAGAGAGAGAGAGCTAGAGAGAGAGAGAGAGAGAGAGAGAGAGAGAGAGAGCTAGAGAGAGAGAGAGAGAGAGAGATAAAGAGAAATATGTCTCAGTCTCAGTCCTAGTGTTTTGTTTATATCCCTGGTGGGTGGCTGGCTGGGGTCAGGCCTGGCTGGCTGGGGTTATGACTGGCTAGGGTAAGGGCTAGCTGGGGTAAGGGCTGGCTGGCTGGCTGGGGTAAGGCCTGGCTGGCTGGGGTTAGGGCTGGCTGGCTGAGGTTATGACTGGCTGGGGTTAGGGCTGGCTGGGGTTAGGGTGTGTTTATATCCCTGGTGGGTTAGGATAATGCATTGCTAGGGTGAGGGTTAAGGATTAGGGTTATGAAGGGTTAGGGTTAGAGGTTAGAGGTTAGGGTTAAGTGTTAGGGCTTAGGATTTAGAGGTTAGGGTTAAGGGTCAGGGTTTAGGATTTAGAGATTAGAGGTTAGGGTTAGAGGTTAGAGGTTAGGGTCAAGGTTTAGGATATAGAGATTAGAGGTTAGGGTTAGGGTTAGAGGTTAGAGATTAGAGGTTAGGGTCAGGGTTTAGGATATAGAGATTAGAGGTTAGGTTAGGGTTAGGGTTATGGTTAGGGTTAGGGTTAGGGTTAGGGTCAGGGTTTAGGATATAGAGATTTGAGGTTAGTGTTAGGGTTATGGTTAGGGTTAGGGTTTAGGATTTAGAGATTAGAGGTTAGGGTTAGGGTTATGGTTAGGGTTAGGATTTAGAGATTAGAGGTTAGGGTTAGGGTTAGGGTTTAGGATTTAGAGATTAGAGGTTAGGGTTATGGTTAGGGTTAGGGTTAGGGTTTAGGGTTTAGGGTTAGGGTTGGGGTTAGGGTTAAGGTTAGGGTTAGGGTTATGGTTAGGGTTAGGGTTTAGGGTTATGGAGGCTGCTGCCCTTGATTAGCCTGCTGTCTTATTACTGCCAAATAAAATATTTATACTTTTCAGGATAGCACGGCTGCTGTAGAGAGGGTGTAGTATCCTGGATTCTATTTCTATGGTGTAACCAGCCTAATGGTGTATTACGACTGCTCATTTCACTGTTATACACTCGGTAATTTCCCTTATTACCCACGTGCATCTTCAACAGTTCTCTTGTCTTTACTTGCTATGCACCATATGTATCGTCAACTGTTCTCTTGTCTTTACTTGCTATGCACCATATGTATCGTCAACTGTTCTCTTGTCTTTCCTTGCTATGCACCATATGTATCGTCAACGGTTCTCTTGTCTTTACTTGCTATGCACCATATGTATCGTCAATGGTTCTCTTGTCTTTACTTGCTATGCACCATGTGTATCGTCAGCGGTTCTCTTGCCGCTACTTGCTATACATATAAATAACACCCCAGATTCAAATTTAAAATGTGTTATTTTGTAGTGGCTGCAAACCACGTAGACGTTTCTTATAAATGCCTACAGACAGCTGTCAGCTTGGCTTTCCATGGTATCGTTACACCCTCACTCTAATCTTCTCATAAAACTAGAGAATTTTCCCTATAAGACTATGGGTACCTTTTTATGCGTTGCTCACTAAAGATTAATTGAAATTGACTTACTGTAATCAGTTGCTGTCCCTCAATTGTTTGCGGATGATGTGTCTCCTCCTGGGCAGCTCACAGTAAGGGTCTGTTCTGGGCGCGTCTCGTTGTCTTTTGGTCAGACGGGAATGTCCATCACACTTCATAAAATGCGCCACCGGTTTTCCTTGCAAACACCCGTTAGCTAGCTCGTGACCCCAAATTGTTGAAATTCTTACACAGGTACACTCAAAGTCAATCTTTAAATGAATGATTGTTTATTGTCAGAGCGCTGGAGAGGTTCCAACAAACTTAATGCACCATAGTGAATGTCTGTCAGGAGCTCTAACGGGACAGTCCCGTTTAGTTCTCTTATATACTGCAGACAAGTCATATTTGCATGATTTAGCTTATTCATAATTTATTGAGAATTAACATTTGCTTCCTTCATGTGACTGACCAATACTAATACTGACCAATACTGATCAATACTGACCAATACTGACCAATACCAATACTGACCAATACTGATCAATACTGACCAATACTGACCAATACCTCACGAGGCTTCTTCACTCTAACCTGAGACCTTGAAACTGAGGCATCTTTCATTCTCCTAAACAAGGTCTGGCCAAATTGCAGATACTGACAAGTGAGGATTCGTTCAATCGGTCACTTAGAACAACACATGAATAGAACACAGAAAGGAGTTATCAGAACAACACATGAATAGAACACAGAAAGGAGTTATCAGAACAACACATGAATAGAACACAGAAAGGAGTTATCAGAACAACACATGAATAGAACACAGAAAGGAGTTATCAGAACAACACATGAATAGAACACAGAAAGGAGTTATCAGAACAACACATGAATAGAACACAGAAAGGAGTTATCAGAACAACACATGAATAGAACACAGAAGGAGTTATCAGAACAGCTTTACAATTCCATCACACTGCTATAACTGTTATAGATCATGAAATGGCCCATAAGGCTGTAGGCTTGGGCCAAACTGAATAAATCACCAACTAATGGTCAGAGAGAGATGACTGCACTGTCCCTGGTTATGTCCCAAATGGTACCCTAATCCCTATTAAGTGCACTACTTTTGATTCCTATGGAACCTGGTCTTTAGTGCACTATATAGAGAATATGAGGCCATTTGGGACACATATTCTGAATTCTGTATCCTGCTACAGATAGTTATTACCCTGGACTGTTATGGACCTCAGGGATGTCTTCTGACCAGACTGTCAGACAGTCTGAATGAACCTGACACATCTGCAGGTCCCCTGCCAGTCAGCTGTATCAGAGGAGATCATGGAAACGAACGATGTGCCAGGGTGCCGGAGCTGGGGATGGGCTGATCTGCATGGCTCTCTCTCTCTCTGTCTCTCCCTCCCCTCTCTCTCTCTCTCTCTCTCTCTCTCCCTCTCTCTCTCTCTCTCTCTCTCTCTCTCTCTCTCTGTGTGTGTCTCTCCCTCCTCCCTCCTCTCTCTCCTCTCTCTCCCTCCTCTCTCCTCTCTCTCTCTCCCTCCTCTCTCTCCTCTCTGTCTCTCCCTCCTCTCGCCTCTCTCTCTCTCCCTCCTCTCTCTCTCCTCTCTCTCTCTCTCTCTCTCTCTCCCTCCTCTCTCATTTTCTCTCTCGCTCTTTCTCTCTCTCTCCCTTCTCTCTCTCTCTCTCTCTTTGTCTCTCCCTCTCTCTTTCCCTTTCTATGTTTCTCCCCTCTCTCTCTCTCCCTCTCTCTCTCTCTCTCTGTCTCTCCCTCTCTCTTTCCCTCTCTCTGTTTCTCCCTCCCTCTCTCTCTCTCTCTCTCTCTCTCTCTCTCTCTCTCTCTCTCTCTCTCTCTCTCTCTTTCTCTGCCTCTCCCTCCTCTCTCTGTCTCTGTCAAATAAATTAAATGGAAAGAGCTTTATTGGCATGGGAAACGTGTTTACATTGCTTAGGCAAGTGAAGTAAAAATGAACAGCAAACATTAACAGTAAACACTGACAGTAAACACTAACAGTAAACATTAATAATAAACAACAGTAAACACTAACAGTAAACATGAACAGTAAACATTAACAATAAACAACAGTAAACAGTAACAGTAAACATTAACAGTAAACATGAACAATAAACAACAGTAAACACTAACAGTAAACATTAATAATAAACAACAGTAAACACTAACAGTAAACATTAATAATAAACAACAGTAAACACTAACAGTAAACATTAATAATAAACAACAGTAAACATTAACAATAAACAACAGTAAACAGTAACAGTAAACATTAACAGTAAACATGAACAATAAACAACAGTAAACACTAACAGTAAACACTAACAGTAAACATTAACAGTAAACAACTGTAAACACTAACAGTAAACACTAACAGTAAACATTAACAGTAAACAACTGTAAAAACTAATAGTAAACACTAACAGTAAACATTAACAGTAAACACTAACAGTAAACATTAACAGTAAACAACTGTAAACACTAACAGTAAACACTAACAGTAAACATTAACAGTAAACAACAGTAAACACTAACAGTAAACATTAACCATAAACAACAGTAAACATTAACAGTAAACACTAACAGTAAACATTAACAGTAAACAACAGTAAACATTAACAGTAAACACTAACAGTAAACACTAACAGTAAACATTAACAGTAAACAACAGTAAACACTAACAGTAAACATTAACAGTAAACATTAACAATAAACAACAGTAAACACTAACAGTAAACATTAACAGTAAACACTAACAGTAAACATTAACAGTAAACACTAACAGTAAACATTAACAATAAACAACAGTAAACATTAACAGTAAACAACAGTAAACACTAACAGTAAACACTAACAGTAAACATTAACCATAAACAACAGTAAACATTAACAGTAAACACTAACAGTAAACATTAACAGTAAACAACAGTAAACACTAACAGTAAACACTAACAGTAAACATTAACCATAAACAACAGTAAACATTAACAGTAAACACTAACAGTAAACATTAACAGTAAACAACAGTAAACACTAACAGTAAACACTAACAGTAAACATTAACAGTAAACACTAACAGTAAACATTAACCATAAACAACAGTAAACATTAACAGTAAACATTAACAGTAAACAACTGTAAACATTAACAGTAAACAACAGTAAACATTAACAGTAAACACTAACAGTAAACATTAACAGTAAACATTAACAGTAAACACTAACAGTAAACATTAACAGTAAACACTAACAGTAAACATTAACAGTAAACATTAACAGTAAACACTAACAGTAAACATGAACAATTAACAACAGTAAATACTAACAGTAAACATTAACTGTAAACACTAACAGTAAACATTAACAGTAAACACTAACAGTAAACATTAACAGTAAACATTAACAGTAAACACTAACAGTAAACATGAACAATTAACAACAGTAAATACTAACAGTAAACATTAACAGTAAACATTAACAATAAACAACAGTAAACACTAACAGTAAACATTAACAGTAAACAACAGTAAACATTAACAGTAAACACTAACAGTAAACAACAGTAAACATTAACAGTAAACACTAACAGTAAACATTAACCATAAACAACAGTAAACATTAACAGTAAACACTAACAGTAAACATTAACAGTAAACAACAGTAAACATTAACAGTAAACACTAACAGTAAACATTAACAGTAAACAACAGTAAACACTAACAGTAAACACTAACAGTAAACATTAACAGTAAACACTAACAGTAAACACTAACAGTAAACAACAGTAAACATTAACAGTAAACACTAACAGTAAACATTAACAGTAAACATTAACAATAAACATTAACAGTAAACAACAGTAAACATTAACAGTAAACACTAACAGCAAACAACTGTAAACAACTGTAAACACTAACAGTAAACATTAACAGTAAACATTAACAGTAAACAACAGTAAACATTAACAGTAAACATTAACAGTAAACATTAACAGTAAACAACAGTAAACACTAACAGTAAACACTAACAGTAAACATTATCAGTAAACACTAACAGTAAACAACTGTAAACACTAACAGTAAACACTAACAGTAAACATTATCAGTAAACAACAGTAAACACTAACAGTAAACATTAGCAGTAAACATTCCACTGACAAGAAGTTTCAAGAGAATAGCAACTATTACAATATCCTATTTTACTATTAAGCAACGTACTGTATCGTGACAATGTAGGAATGACAGGTGGGGGGTTCTGTTAGAATTCTTTGTGGGTCTATTTAATCTGAGAGAAACATGTGTCTCTGAAATGGTCATACATTTGGAAGGAGGTTAGGAAGTGCAGCTCAGTTTCCACCTCATTTTGTGGGCAGTGTGCACATAGCCTGTCTTCTCCTGAGAGCCGGGTCTGCCTACGGCGGCCTTTCTCATTATCAAGGCTGTGCTCACTGACTCTGTACATAGTCACAGAGCTTTCCTTAATTTTGGGTCACAGTGGTCAGGTTTTCTGCCACTGTGTACTTTCTGTTTAGAGCAAGGTAGCATTCTGGTTTTCTCTGTTTTTTGGTTGATTATTTCCAATGTGTCAAATATTTCTCAAATAGTGTGTCAAAAAGTGATGCTCTCTCTCTCTCTCTCTCTCTCTCTCTCTCTCTCTCTCTCTCTCTCTCTCTCTCTCTCTCTCTCTCTCTCTCGCTCTCTCTCTCTTCCTCTGCTATGCCTGAGTGAGTTCTCAGACAAGCTCCCAGACACTCTTCAGCGAACAGGCAGGGTCTGAGGTGGTGATTCCTTCAGAAGTCTGGGTAGAGGTGAGGACAGGAGAGTGTTTCCAGGACAGGAGAGGAGTGGAGAGGAGGTAGGGGTCTCTCCAGCCCTCCTCAGCCTTCCCCATTTCTCCCCTCTAGCACCAGTCGACAACAGCACTTCACCCAACCTTGTGTCCCAAATGGCACACTATTCCCTTTAGTCCTGGTATATAGGGAACAAGGCTCTGGTCTATAGTAGTACCACTATATAGGGAATAGGGCTCTGGTCTATAGTAGAGCACTATATAGGGAATAGGGCTCAGGTCTAAAGTAGTGCACTATTTAGGGAATAGGGCTCTGGTCTAAAGTAGTGCACTATATAGGGAATAGGGCTCTTGTCTAAAGTAGTGCACTATATAGGGAATAGGGCTCAGGTCTAAAGTAGTGCACTATATAGGGAATAGGGCTCAGGTCTAAAGTAGTGCACTATATAGGAAATAGGGCTCTGGTCTAAAGTAGTGCACTATATAGGGAATAGGGCTCAGGTCTAAAGTAGTGCACTATATAGGCTCATAGGGCTCTGGTCTAAAGTAGTGCACTATATAGGGAATAGGGCTCAGGTCTAAAGTAGTGCACTATATAGGGAATAGGGCTCAGGTCTAAAGCAGTGCACTATATAGGAAATAGGGCTCTGGTCTAAAATAGTGCACTATATAGGGAATAGGGCTCAGGTCTAAAGTTGTGCACTATATAGGGAATCGGGCTCTGGTCTAAAGCAGTGCACTATATAGGAAATAGGGCTCTGGTCTAAAATAGTGCACTATATAGGGAATCGGGCTCAGGTCTAAAGTAGTGCACTATATAGGCTCATAGGGCTCTGGTCTAAAGTTGTGCACCATATAGGGAATCGGGCTCAGGTCTAAAGTAGTGCACTATATAGGCTCATAGGGCTCTGGTCTAAAGTTGTGCACTATATAGGGAATCGGGCTCAGGTCTAAAGTAGTGCACTATATAGGGAATAGGGCTCAGGTCTAAAGTAGTGCACTATATAGGGAATAGGGTGCCATTTGGGACGCCAGCAACCACCACTCATTATCTCCTCTGAACAGTGGTTGAGACTCTGGATAATAATAATTGCCCATATTTATATGGCCATATGGAAGGGAAGACGGGGAACTATTATAAGATACATAAAGCCTCATCTGCTCTACCTCTGCCCTCCTCCTCCTCTCCCCCACTCTCCCCTTCCCTTCGTCCCTCCCCTGTCCTCCGCCACACTCTTTCCTCCTTTCCTCCTTTCCTCCTCTCCATACACCCCTCCCTCCCCCTCTCTCCTCTTCCCTCCCCTCTCCTCCCTCCCCTCCCATCCCCCTTCCTCCCCTCTCCTCCCCCCCCTCTGCCTTCTCTCTCTCTCTCTCTCTCTCTCTCTCTCTCTCTCTCTCTCTCCCCTTCCCTCCCCTCTCCCTCCCCCTCTGCCCTCTTCCTCCCCCTTTCTTTCTAACTCCCTCCCTCCCTCCCCTCTCCTCCCCACCCTCTGCCCTCTTCCTCCCCCTCTCTCTCCCCTTCCCTCCCCCTCCCTCTCCTCCCCCCCTACTCTCTGCCTTCTTCCTCCATCTCTCTCCCCCTTCCCTCCCCCTCCCCTCCTCCCCCTCTCCCCCTGCCCTCTTTCCCCCCCTCCCTCTCCCCTCCCCTCCCTCCCTCCCTCTCCTTCCCCCCCTCCTCCCCCTTCCCTCCCCCTTCCTCCCCCCCCTCTCTCTCCCCCTCCCTCCCTCCCCTCCCCCCCTTCCTCCTCCTCCCCCCCTGCCCTCTTCCTCCCCCTCTCTCTCCCCCCTCCCTCCCTCCTCCCCCCCCCCCTCCCTCCTCCCCCTGCCCTGCCCTCTTCCTCCCCCTCTCTCTCCCCCTCCCTCCCTCCCTCCCCTCTCCTCCTTCCCCCCTGCCCTCTTCCTCCCCCTCTCTCTCCCCCTCCCTCGCTCCCCTCTCCCCCCCTGCCCTCTTCCTCCCTCTCTCCCTCTCTCTCTCTCACTCTCTGTCTCATCCTGTCAGGACTGAAACACTTTATTGACAATAGCTACAGTAAACAGATATGGTATGTACAGTATTTATTGTTTTTTTTGGTTTGTGTTTAAAAAAAAAAAATCATCTAATTCTTTTTTGTAAAATTCAATATAGTCTGTTTTAGATTTATATAAATTTAAAGTGATAATTGAATAATATTCTTATCAGTACAATCAAGCAGAGTGGGCATCCCAAATAGTACCTTACTCCCTATTTAGTTCACTCCCTTTAACCAAGGCCCACTACAAGTAGGGCACCATATAGGAAATAGGATGCTATTTGGGATGTGTTGTTCTCAAAAGAAACAGAACAGAAAAGTCCCGCATGCTGTTGCTTGATGTAATCCACTGGTGTTACAAATAACCATCTTGTCTTATTGGCTCTTTGACAGCACAACAAAACATATGACATGTCTGTAATGTTGTGAAAATAAAATATGTTATTTATCCAGTTTAGTCCATCATCGGAAATCAACATTTTCCACATACACTATATTTACAAGAGTATGAAGACAGCACTTCAAATGAGTGGATTCTGCTATTTCAGTCACAACTGTTGCTGACAGGTGAATAAAAATCGAGCACACAGCCATGCAATCTCCATAGACAAACGTTGGCAGTAGAATGGCCTTACTTGAAGAGCTCAGTGACTTTCAACGTGGCACTCTTCTTCCCAGCAATGTTCCAACATCTAGTGGAAAACCTTCCCAGTAGAGTGGAGGCTGTTATAGTAGCACCTGCTGGAAAGCCTTCCCAGAAGAGTGGAGGCTGTTATAGCAGCAGTGTTCCAACATCTAGTGGAAAGCCTTCCCAGAAGAGTGGAGGCTGTTATAGCAGCAATGTTCCAACATATAGTGGAAAACCTTCCCAGAAGAGTGCAGGCTGTTATAGCAGCAATGTTCCAACATCTAGTAGAAAGCCTTCCCAGAAGAGTGGAGGCTGTTATAGCAGCAAAGGGGGGACAAACTCTATTTTAATGCCCATGATTTTGGAATGAGATGTTGGACAGCCGGTGTCCACATACACATGAACTGGTATGGTTCTAGAGATAATGAATACGATTGTAATGAACACGAGGGGAGACATAGAGCTGGTTTCAAGCGCAGGGCACAGCAGGTGTTTATTTGTAAAGGACCACAGGAGGAGGCAGGTAGCTGGGTCCAGGGGCAGGCAGCAGGTCATACACAGGAGGAGGCAGGTAGCTGGGTCCAGGGGCAGGCAGAAGGTCATACACAGGAGGAGGCAGGTAGCTGGGTCCAGGGGCAGGCAGCAGGTCATACACAGGAGGAGGCAGGTATCTGGGTCCAGGGGCAGGCAGTAGGTCATACACAGGAGGAGGCAGGTAGCTGGGTCCAGGGGCAGGCAGCAGGTCATACACAGGGGGTCTAAAATGCAATAGTACAGGCAGGGAAAAGGATAGTAACGTTGTCTGGGAGATCAGGCAAGAGGTTGATAACAGGACATCCGATAGGCTAAAGTACAGGCAGGGAATAGGTTGATAACAGGACATCCTATAGGCTAAAGTACAGGCAGGGAATAGGTTGATAACAGGACATCCGATAGGCTAAAGTACAGGACATCCTATAGGCTAAAGTACAGGACAGGGACTAGGTTGATAACAGGACATCCTATAGGCTAAAGTACAGGCAGGGAATAGGTTGATAACAGGACATCCGATAGGCTAAAGTACAGGACATCCTATAGGCTAAAGTACAGGCAGGGAATAGGTTGATAACAGGACATCCGATAGGCTAAAGTACAGGCAGGGAATAGGTTGATAACAGGACATCCGATAGGCTGAAGTACAGGCAGGGAAAAGGCAAAAGGCGTCGTTAGTGAGGCAGTCAAAACTATCAACACAGGAGGAGTAAATCACGGGACAAACAGAGCTCTGAATAGAAGTGTCCCAAAACAAACAATACCTCACAGTGACGGGGTGCAAAGAACAGAACTAAACAGTGTGTGATAATGACATACAGGTGTGTGAACAGGTGATCAGAAAATCGGGTGATTGGGTGATTGGGGATCTGGAGAGTGAGCTGCTTGTTCATGGGACCGAGGTGTTTGAGGTTGTTAGTTGGAAGCAGATGTTACAACAATGTTTAAAATGTGAGGAAGCCTTTAAACATGAACTATTCTATCTCCCAGCAGGGCTATATACCCCACCTCCTCTGGCCTTATTTCAGATCTCCCAGCAGGGCTATATACCCCACCTCCTCTCTATCTCCCAGCAGGGCTATATACCCCACCTCCTCTCTATCTCCCAGCAGGGCTATATACCCCACCTCCTCTCTATCTCCCAGCAGGGCTATATACCCCACCTCCTCTGGCCCTATTTCAGATCTCCCAGCAGGGCTATATACCCCACCTCCTCTGGCCCTATTTCAGATCTCCCAGCAGGGCTATATACCCCACCTCCTCTGGCCCTATTTCAGATCTCCCAGCAGGGCTATATACCCCAACTCCTCTGGCCTTATTTCAGATCTCCCAGCAGGGCTATATACCCCACCTCCTCTGGCCTTATTTCAGATCTCCCAGCAGGGCTATATACCCCACCTCCTCTGGCCTTATTTCAGATCTCCCAGCAGGGCTATATACCCCACCTCCTCTGGCCTTATTTCAGATCTCCCAGCAGGGCTATATACCCCACCTCCTCTGGCCTTATTTCAGAAATATATTCCCTATCCACCTCGTTTTCAACATTGCTTTGGGCACAGCCAAACAATGGAAGTGATGGATCCTACTTCCTCTTTACCTCCCTACTGCAGCACACTGGTGGATCTGACTTCCTCTTTACCTCCCTACTGCAGCACACTGGTGGATCTGACTTCCTCTTTACTTCCCTACTGTAGCACGCTGGTAGATCCTACTTCCTCTTTACTTCCCTACTGCAGCACACTGGTGGATCTGACTTCCTCTTTACTCCCCTACTGCAGCACGCTGGTAGATCTGACTTCCTCTTTACTTCCCTACTGTAGCACGCTGGTAGATCCTACGTCCTCTTTACTTCCCTACTGTAGCACGCTGGTAGATCTGACTTCCTCTTTACTTCCCTACTGTAGCACACTGGTGGATCTGACTTCCTCTTTACTTCCCTACTGCAGCACACTGGTGCATCTGACTTCCTCTTTACTTCCCTACTGCAGCACGCTGGTAGATCTGACTTCCTCTTTACTTCCCTACTGTAGCACACTGGTGGATCTGACTTCCTCTTTACTTCCCTACTGCAGCACACTGGTGGATCTGACTTCCTCTTTACTTCCCTACTGCAGCACGCTGGTAGATCTGACTTCCTCTTTACTCCCCTACTGTAGCACACTGGTGGATCTGACTTCCTCTTTACTTCCCTACTGCAGCACACTGGTGGATCTGACTTCCTCTTTACTTCCCTACTGCAGCACGCTGGTAGATCTGACTTCCTCTTTACTTCCCTACTGCAGCACGCTGGTAGATCTGACTTCCTCTTTACTTCCCTACTGCAGCACGCTGGTAGATCTGACTTCCTCTTTACTTCCCTACTGCAGCACGCTGGTAGATCTGACTTCCTCTTTACTTCCCTACTGTAGCACGCTGGTAGATCTGACTTCCTCTTTACTTCCCTACTGCAGCACGCTGGTAGATCTGACTTCCTCTTTACTTCCCTACTGCAGCACACTGGTAGATCTAACTTCCTCTTTACTTCCCTACTGTAGCACGCTGGTAGATCTGACTTCCTCTTTACTTCCCTACTGCAGCACACTGGTGGATCTGACTTCTGAATGAATCATGAAATATTATTTTCGTGTCAAATCGCCAACAACTATAATGATAAACTATGGGAATTGTTTGAAAATAAGATCGATACAGTGCAATGATTTTGACCAGGGCTCTATGGGCTCTGGTTAAAAGTAGTGCCCTACATAGGGAAAAGGGTGTCATTCGGGATGCATCCTTCTAGTCATCAGTCAGACTAACAGAACCATGGAGGTGAATCTCCCTCAGACTAACAGAACCATGGAGGTGAATCTCCCTCAGACTAACAGAACCATGGAGGTGAATCTCCCTCAGACTAACAGAACCATGGAGGTAAATCTCCCTCAGACTAACAGAACCATGGAGGTGAATCTCCCTCAGACTAACAGAACCATGGAGGTGAATCTCCCTCAGACTAACAGAACCATGGAGGTGAATCTCCCTCAGACTAACAGAACCATGGAGGTAAATCTCCCTCAGACTAACAGAACCATGGAGGTGAATCTCCATCAGACTAACAGAACCATGGAGGGGAATCTCCCTCAGACTAACAGAACCATGGAGGTGAATCTCCCTCAGACTAACAGAACCATGGAGGTGAATCTCCATCAGACTAACAGAACCATGGAGGTGAATCTCGCTCAGACTAACAGAACCATGGAGGTAAATCTCCCTCAGACTAACAGAACCATGGAGGTGAATCTCCATCAGACTAACAGAACCATGGAGGTGAATCTCCCTCAGTCAGACTAACAGAACCATGGAGGTGAATCTCCCTCAGACTAACTGAACCATGGAGGTAAATCTCCATCAGACTAACAGAACCATGGAGGTGAATCTCCCTCAGACTAACAGAACCATGGAGGTGAATCTCCCTCAGACTAACAGAACCATGGAGGTGAATCTCCCTCAGTCAGACTAACAGAACCATGGAGGTGAATCTCCCTCAGTCAGACTAACAGAACCATGGAGGTGAATCTCCCTCAGTCAGACTAACAGAACCATGGAGGTGAATCTCCCTCAGTCAGACTAACAGAACCATGGAGGTAAATCTCCCTCAGTCAGACTAACAGAACCATGGAGGTGAATCTCCCTCAGACTAACAGAACCATGGAGGTGAATCTCCCTCAGACTAACAGAACCATGGAGGTGAATCTCCCTCAGTCAGACTAACAGAACCATGGAGGTGAATCTCCCTCAGTCAGACTAACAGAACCATGGAGGTGAATCTCCCTCAGTCAGACTAACAGAACCATGGAGGTGAATCTCCCTCAGTCAGACTAACAGAACCATGGAGGTGAATCTCCTCAGTCAGACTAACAGAACCATGGAGGTGAATCTCCCTCAGTCAGACTAACAGAACCATGGAGGTGAATCTCCCTCAGTCAGACTAACAGAACCATGGAGGTGAATCTCCCTCAGTCAGACTAACAGAACCATGGAGGTGAATCTCCCTCAGTCAGACTAACAGAACCATGGAGGTGAATCTCCCTCAGTCAGACTAACAGAACCATGGAGGTGAATCTCCCTCAGACTAACAGAACCATGGAGGTGAATCTCCCTCAGACTAACAGAACCATGGAGGTGAATCTCCCTCAAACTAACAGAACCATGGAGGTGAATCTCCCTCAGACTAACAGAACCATGGAGGTGAATCTCCCTCAGTCAGACTAACAGAACCATGGAGGTGAATCTCCCTCAGTCAGACTAACAGAACCATGGAGGTAAATCTCCCTCAGTCAGACTAACAGAACCATGGAGGTGAATCTCCCTCAGACTAACACAACCATGGAGGTGAATCTCCCTCAGACTAACAGAACCATGGATGTGAATCTCCCTCAGACTAACAGAACCATGGAGGTGAATCTCCCTCAGTCAGACTAACAGAACCATGGAGGTGAATCTCCCTCAGACTAACAGAACCATGGAGGTGAATCTCCCTCAGTCAGACTAACAGAACCATGGAGGTGAATCTCCCTCAGACTAACAGAACCATGGAGGTGAATCTCCCTCAGACTAACAGAACCAGAGGTGAATCTCCTCAGACTAACAGAACCATGGAGGTGAATCTCCCTCAGTCAGACTAACAGAACCATGGAGGTGAATCTCCCTCAGACTAACAGAACCATGGAGGTGAATCTCCCCTCAGACTAACAGAACCATGGAGGTGAATCTCCTCAGACTAACAGAACCATGGAGGTGAATCTCCCTCAGTCAGACTAACAGAACCATGGAGGTGAATCTCCTCAGTCAGACTAACAGAACCATGGAGGTGAATCTCCCTCAGACTAACAGAACCATGGAGGTGAATCTCCCTCAGTCAGACTAACAGAACCATGGAGGTGAATCTCCTCAGACTAACAGAACCATGGAGGTGAATCTCCCTCAGACTAACAGAACCATGGAGGTGAATCTCCCTCAGACTAACAGAACCATGGAGGTGAATCTCCCTCAGACTAACAGAACCATGGAGGTAAATCTCCCTCAGACTAACAGAACCATGGAGGTGAATCTCCATCAGACTAACAGAACCATGGAGGGAATCTCCTCAGACTAACAGAACCATGGAGGTGAATCTCCCTCAGACTAACAGAACCATGGAGGTGAATCTCCATCAGACTAACAGAACCATGGAGGTGAATCTCCTCAGACTAACAGAACCATGGAGGTAAATCTCCCTCAGACTAACAGAACCATGGAGGTGAATCTCCATCAGACTAACAGAACCATGGAGGTGAATCTCCCTCAGTCAGACTAACAGAACCATGGAGGTGAATCTCCCTCAGACTAACTGAACCATGGAGGTAAATCTCCATCAGACTAACAGAACCATGGAGGTGAATCTCCTCAGACTAACAGAACCATGGAGGTGAATCTCCCTCAGACTAACAGAACCATGGAGGTGAATCTCCCTCAGTCAGACTAACAGAACCATGGAGGTGAATCTCCCTCAGTCAGACTAACAGAACCATGGAGGTGAATCTCCCTCAGTCAGACTAACAGAACCATGGAGGTGAATCTCCCTCAGTCAGACTAACAGAACCATGGAGGTAAATCTCCCTCAGTCAGACTAACAGAACCATGGAGGTGAATCTCCTCAGACTAACAGAACCATGGAGGTGAATCTCCCTCAGACTAACAGAACCATGGAGGTGAATCTCCTCAGTCAGACTAACAGAACCATGGAGGTGAATCTCCTCAGTCAGACTAACAGAACCATGGAGGTGAATCTCCCTCAGTCAGACTAACAGAACCATGGAGGTGAATCTCCTCAGTCAGACTAACAGAACCATGGAGGTGAATCTCCCTCAGTCAGACTAACAGAACCATGGAGGTGAATCTCCCTCAGTCAGACTAACAGAACCATGGAGGTGAATCTCCTCAGTCAGACTAACAGAACCATGGAGGTGAATCTCCTCAGTCAGACTAACAGAACCATGGAGGTGAATCTCCCTCAGTCAGACTAACAGAACCATGGAGGTGAATCTCCTCAGTCAGACTAACAGAACCATGGAGGTGAATCTCCTCAGACTAACAGAACCATGGAGGTGAATCTCCCTCAGACTAACAGAACCATGGAGGTGAATCTCCCTCAAACTAACAGAACCATGGAGGTGAATCTCCCTCAGACTAACAGAACCATGGAGGTGAATCTCCCTCAGTCAGACTAACAGAACCATGGAGGTGAATCTCCCTCAGTCAGACTAACAGAACCATGGAGGTAAATCTCCCTCAGTCAGACTAACAGAACCATGGAGGTGAATCTCCCTCAGACTAACAGAACCATGGAGGTGAATCTCCCTCAGACTAACAGAACCATAGAGGTGAATCTCCCTCAGACTAACAGAACCATGGAGGTGAATCTCCCTCAGTCAGACTAACAGAACCATGGAGGTGAATCTCCCTCAGACTAACAGAACCATGGAGGTGAATCTCCCTCAGACTAACAGAACCATGGAGGTGAATCTCCCTCAGACTAACAGAACCATGGAGGTGAATCTCCCTCAGTCAGACTAACAGAACCATGGAGGTGAATCTCCCTCAGTCAGACTAACAGAACCATGGAGGTGAATCTCCCTCAGACTAACAGAACCATGGAGGTGAATCTCCCTCAGTCAGACTAACAGAACCATGGAGGTGAATCTCCCTCAGACTAACAGAACCATGGAGGTGAATCTCCCTCAGACTAACAGAACCATGGAGGTGAATCTCCCTCAGACTAACAGAACCATGGAGGTGAATCTCCCTCAGACAGACTAACAGAACCATGGAGGTGAATCTCCCTCAGACTAACAGAACCATGGAGGTGAATCTCCCTCAGACTAACAGAACCATGGAGGTGAATCTCCCTCAGACTAACTGAACCATGGAGGTGAATCTCCCTCAGTCAGACTAACAGAACCATGGAGGTGAATCTCCCTCAGTCAGACTAACAGAACCATGGAGGTGAATCTCCCTCAGTCAGACTAACAGAACCATGGAGGTGAATCTCCCTCAGACTAACAGAACCATGGAGGTGAATCTCCCTCAGACTAACAGAACCATGGAGGTGAATCTCCCTCAGTCAGACTAACAGAACCATGGAGGTGAATCTCCCTCAGACTAACAGAACCATGGAGGTGAATCTCCCTCAGACTAACAGAACCATGGAGGTGAATCTCCCTCAGACTAACAGAACCATGGAGGTGAATCTCCCTCAGACTAACAGAACCATGGAGGAGAATCTCCCTCAGACTAACAGAACCATGGAGGTGAATCTCCCTCAGACTAACAGAACCATGGAGGTGAATCTCCCTCAGACTAACAGAACCATGGAGGTGAATCTCCCTCAGACTAACAGAACCATGGAGGTGAATCTCCCTCAGACTAACAGAACCATGGAGGTGAATCTCCCTCAGACTAACAGAACCATGGAGGTGAATCTCCCTCAGTCAGACTAACAGAACCATGGAGGTGAATCTCCCTCAGACTAACAGAACCATGGAGGTGACAGACAGAACCCAGAGTGTGATAACACTTTTAAAATGAGAACATGCTCAACACAATTTGCAATATTAGAGTCTTCCTGGTTTGAAAGTGCTAATTTCATGGTGTGACTCACTTTCAATGGTTACCATCCATGGCAGCAATCAGGCAGGCATTAGGCAGGCAGCATGCAGGCAGGCAGTAGGCAGGCAGCATGCAGGCAGGCATTAGGCAGGCAGCATGCAGGCAGGCAGTAGGCAGAAGGCAGGCAGTAGGCAGGCAGTAGGCAGGCAGCAGGCAGCAGGCAGGCAGCAGGCAGGCAGCAGGCAGGCAGTAGGCAGGCAGCAGGCAGGCAGTAGGCAGGCAGCAGGCAGGCAGTAGGCAGGCAGTAGGCAGGCAGTAGGCAGGCAGCAGGCAGGCAGCAGGCAGGCAGTAGGCAGGCAGCAGGCAGGCAGCAGGCAGGCAGCAGGCAGCAGTTAGACAGGCAGCAGGGAAACAGACAGCAGGGAGACAGCAGGCAGACAGCTCCCTCCCTGCTCCTGTGTTAGAAGACTGGCTGCAGACAGCTCCCTCCCTGCTCCTGTGTTAGAAGACTGGCTGCAGACAGCTCCCTCCCTGCTCCTGTGTTAGAAGACTGGCTGCAGACAGCTCCCTCCCTGCTCCTGTGTTAGAAGACTGGCTGCAGCCAGCTCCCTCCCTGCTCCTGTGTTAGAAGACTGGCTGCAGCCAGCTCCCTCCCTGCTCCTGTGTTAGAAGACTGGCTGCAGCCAGCTCCCTCCCTGCTCCTGTGTTAGAAGACTGGCTGCAGCCAGCTCCCTCCCTGCTCCTGCTGTGTGTGTGTCAGTCTGCAGGGCTGAGCAGGCAGCATTTGGTGTAGATCCACACTGAGGATATATGTCCTGCCTCCATTATTATTACAGAGGAGACCTTTTCTGCATGTCTCTCCTCTCCTCTCCTCTCCTCTCCTCTCCTCTCCTCTCCTCTCCTCTCCTCTCCTCTCCTCTCCTCTCCTCTCCACTCCTCTCATCTCCCGAATCTCCATGAGCTGTAGATAATGGGTTCTCTCTGCCTGTTTTATAACAAGCAAAAATGTTCTGATAAAATGGAGAAACAGTTTTGTGTTGGACACGTGATGGAGCTGTTATTATCTTCCTCTGGGCTGATCCACTATGTGCTCCAAATAATGGTCTCTGCCTGGAGTGTGTGTGTGTGTGTGTGTGTGTGTGTGTGTGTGTGTGTGTGTGTGTGTGCGTGTGTGTGCGTGTGTGTGTGTGTGTGTGCGTGTGTGTGTGTGTGTGTGTGTGTGTGTGTTTTACATCATAATTGCGGTAATATGATGCATTGAGCCCAGTTCTTCCACTAACATGTATGACAATGTATGATATTTCAAACATGTAGGTTACTGTTGATTCATTGCATAACTGTTGCTTATCAGACCCCATGCAGTAGCCGTAGTCAGGTACTAATGAATGAATTATTGTTATTGGGGGTTGATCACAGAATATTAGATTACCATTGTCATCCCACATGCATATTTAGACATCAACATGTTAATGTGTTTTGATCTTATTTTTAACTGGGCAAGTCAGTTAAGAACAAAATCTTATTTACAATGACGGCCACTCACACCAAGCCCCTCCCCTCTGTCACTCACACCATCCCCTCCCCCTCCCCCCTGCCACTCACACCAAGCCCCTCCCCTCTGCCACTCACACCAAGCCCCTCCCCTCTGCCACTCACACCAAGCCCCTCCCCTCTTCCACTCACACCAAGCCCCTCCCCTGCTACTCACATCAAGCCCCTCTCCTCTGCCACTCACACCAAGCCCTTCCTCCTGCCACTCACACCAAGCCCCTCCCCCAGCCACTCACACCAAACCCTTCCCCCTGCCACTCACACCAAGACCCTCCCCTCTGCCACTCACACCAAGCCCCTCCTCCGGCCACTCACACCAAGCCCCTCCCCTCTGTCACTCACACCATCCCCTCCCCTCCCCTCTGCCACTCACACCAAGCCCCTCCCCTCTGCCACTCACACCAAGCCCCTCCCCTCTGCCACTCACACCAAGCCCCTCCCCTCTTCCACTCACACCAAGCCCCTCCCCTGCTACTCACATCAAGCCCCTCTCCTCTGCCACTCACACCAAGCCCTTCCTCCTGCCACTCACACCAAGCCCCTCCCCAGCCACTCACACCAAACCCTTCCCCCTGCCACTCACACCAAGACCCTCCCCTCTGCCACTCACACCAAGCCCCTCCTCCTGCCACTCACACCAAGCCCCTCCCCAGCCACTCACACCAAACCCTTCCCCCTGCCACTCACACCAAGCCCCTCCCCTGCAACTCACACCAAGCCCCTCCCCTGCAACTCACACCAAGTCTCTCCCTCTGCCACTCACACCAAGCCCCTCCCCTGCCGCTCACACGAAGTCCCTCCCCCTTCCACTCACACCAAGTCCATCCACCTGCCACTCACACCAAGCCCCTCCCCTGCTACTCACATCAAGCCTCTCTCCTCTGCCACTCACACCAAGCCCCTCCTCCTGCCACTCACACCAAGCCCCTGCCCCAGCCACTCACACCAAGCCCTTCCCCTCTTCCACTCACACCAAGCCCCTCCCCCTGCTACTCACATCAAGGCCCTCCCCTCTGCCACTCACACCAAGCCCCTCCCCTGCCACTCACACCAAGCCCCTCCCCCTGCCACTCACACCAAGCTCCTCCCCCTGCCACTCACACCAAGCCCCTCCCCCTGCCACTTACAACGGAGATGAAAGATCACTTCTTCCTCTCTGACAAGCGGTTTCAACTCGCTATTTACTACATTTGAGGTTTGGTCCAACAGAATCTGTCATATGGACACTGAAACACATTGAGACCAGTGGTGGTAGGTGCAGTTTAAGGTGAGGGAGGACAATTATTTTTTTTAAGAGAATGCCATTATTTCTACTACAGCATATTGGATGACTGTCATTCATTCAATGTAACATTGATAGGTTTTAGGCTACTACATGATACTAAAATGTTCCCTATCCCCATCAACAACCTAGCCTATGAATGAAAGTTTACAACGTAGGTGCACACAGGTCGAGAGAAATTAGTGTAATCAAGGTGGCAGAAATTGACACATTCAATACCTCCTAGGGGGCACCATTTTTATGTTTGGAAAAATAACGTTCCCAAAGTAAACGGCCTATTTCTCAGGACCAGATGCTAGAATATGCATATAATTGACAGATTAGGATAGGAAACACTCTAAAGTTTCCAAAACTGTCAAAATATTGTCTGTGAGTATAACAGAACTGATATTGCAGGCGAAACCCTGAGAAAAATCAAACCAGGAAGTGGCTTCTATTTTGAAAACTCCATGTTCCATAGCCTCCCATTGCTTCATTTAAAGGAATATCAAACCGATTCCTTTTCCTATCGCTTCCTCAAGGTGTCAACAGTCTTCAGACATAGTTTCAGGCTTTTATTTAGAAAAATGAGCCAGAAAGATAACATCGCGTCAGGGGGTCACATGAGTTTTGCTGCTCGCGCAACAGAGTTCGGACAGCCATTTCCTTTCCCTCTCCTACTGAACAAGACCGTTGCGGTTGATATATTATCAATTATATATTTTAAAAACAACCTGAGGATTGATTATAAAAAACGTTTGACTAGTTTCTGTGGACATTACGGATATTAATTGGAATTTTCGTCTGCGTTGTCGTGACCGCTCTTTCCTGTGGATTTCTGTACATAACGCCACAAAAAAATGAAGGTATTTTGGATATAAAAATCATCTTTATGGAACAAAAGGAACATTTGTTGTGTAACTGGGAGTCTCGTGAGTGAAAACATCCGAAGATCATCAAAGGTAAACAATTAATTTGATTTATTTTCTGATTTTTATGACCAAGCTACCTGATGCTAAGTGTACTTAATGTTTTGTAATGCGATCGATACATTTACACAAACAATTGGATTGCTTTCGCTGTAAAGCATCATTTCTAAATCTGAGACGACAGCTGGATTAATAAAAGGCTAAGCTGTGTTTTGCAATATTGCACTTGTGATTTCATGAATATGAATATTTTTAGTAATATTATTTGACCGGGGCGCTATGCTATTCAGCGGTTGCTGATGACAATTATCCAGCTTAAGGGATGGGTAGCGAGAACGATGAGGTTGAGCTACTGGCTTATAACGTTTATGGAATTGGCCCGAAACCAAAACAGTGGTGATGTGTGGTTTTTTTTATATTAGGAATGATGTGCATTTTAACCCTCGTTCAGATCTGAAAATGGTCTTGAGGTCACATGGGTAGAAACACCGCTTCCTGAATGTCGTCCTTGTTGGTGTCGGCTATCGGCCTCCTAAGCAGAATCAATTCTATGATTTACTTGAATTGAATTGCTCACAATGAATTTGGCTGATGGGGAATGTATTCTGCTTGGCGATTTCATTACAAATGTGCAGTTATCACCCCAGAGAAGTACACTAGTAAATGCCCTGTCCAACTTTAATCAGTTATTTGGACTAAAACAATGGATTGTTTAGCCAACCAAGGCTAAACTGTATTGACAGTAAATCAATTTTGGATTTGATTTTTGTGTCAGACCAAGAGAACGTCTGTCAGTTAGGTTTTAGTGATCATATGGTAACCCACTGTACCCGTAAGAAATAAAAAATGCTACGTGAGCCAAGTAATAACTACATGAAGATACGGTTTATGAAACAATACTAAAGGAATGTTTCGTAGAAGTACTTGGTATTTTGGATTGGTCTCATGCACTAAACTGTGATGATGTTGATTAAGCTTGAATTCTTTTTAAAGACCTGTTTCTGTCTGCACTTGATTCTCAGCTCCCATGAAACAAATTTGAATCGGGAAATGAATCACTTCTTAGACCTCATAAGGAAAAGGGATTCGAATCGAACAGCGGTCAGGGAAATGAATCACTTCTGAGACCTCATAAGGAAAAGGGATTCGAATCGAACAGCGGTCAGGGAAATTAATCACTTCTTAGACCTCATAAGGAAAAGGGATTTGAATCGAACAGCGGTCAGGGATATGAATCACTTCTTAGACCTCATAAGGAAAAGGGATTTGAATCGAACAGCGGTCAGGGAAACGAATCACTTCTTAGACCTCATAAGGAAAAGGGATTCGAATCGAACAGCGGTCAGGGAAATGAATCACTTCTTAGACCTCATAAGGAAAAGGGATTCAAATCGAACAGCGGTCAGGGATATGAATCACTTCTTAGACCTCATAAGGAAAAGGGATTCGAATCGAACAGCGGTCAGGTAAATGAATCACTTCTGAGACCTCATAAGGAAAAGGGATTCGAATCGAACAGCGGTCAGGGATATGAATCACTTCTGAGATCTTAGACCTCATAAAGAAAAGGGATTGTGATGGTTATATTAACTGTAGAAACCAGGAAAGATACAAAATGGATAAGGCCAAATCCCAACATTACATAGATGCTGTTAATGACTACTTACATCAGCCTCGAAAATTGTGGAACATTTTAATTAAAGGACAATGGCTCAAAAACTCCCCATAAGTTAAAGTCCTGTAGTATTGACCTGGATGTTAAAGTCCTGTAGTATTGACCTGGATGTTAAAGTCCTGTAGTATTGACCTGGATGTTAAAGTCCTGTAGTATTGACCTGGATATTAAAGTCCTATAGTATTGACCTGGATATTAAAGTCCTGTAGTATTGACCTGGATGTTGCCTAGTGGTTAGAGCGTTGGACTAGTAACTGGAAGGTTGCGAGTTCAAACCCCCGAGCTGACAAGGTACAAATCTGGCGTTCTGCCCCTGAACAAGGCAGTTAACCCACTGTTCCCAGGCCGTCATTGAAAATAAGAATGTGTTCTTAACTGACTTGCCTGGTTAAATAAAGGTAAAATTATTTTTTTAAATTTTTATCACTATAGCCTCATCTCTGGTTAAGAAGTTACCCACCTTCTCTGGACACTATGGCCAGTCTTTCATTAACAACTTTTACCATAGCAAAGGTATTACAAATTATTTGTTTGAGCTGTGCATGGCAACAGAGGACTACTATGCTTAATGAGCACAAACAAAGCAACTGGTCTGGATAAACTTACTGCAAGATTCGTAAAGGATAGTGCTTGTGTCACCGCTAAAATGATAACGCATATTGTAAACTTTTCTATTTGTACATTTCCCAAGGATCTCAAAACAGCCATGGGTGGTTCCACTCTCCACAAGAAGAGCAGTAAAACAACTCGATCCTCAGCATCCAAAGTTGTTGAGAGATTCTTTTTTTATCAACTTGATGGATACCTTCTCGAGAACAAACCTCTTTATGATCTGGCTTTAGAACAGCTCATTCTACTGATACTTACCTTATCCACCTCTTTGACCTTATCCACCTCTTTGACCTTATCCACCTCTTTGACCTTAACCACCTCTTTGACCTTATCCACCTCTTTGACCTTATCCATCTCTTTGACCTTATCCACCTCTTTGACCTTAACCACCTCTTTGACCTTATCCACCTCTTTGACCTTATCCACCTCTTTGACCTTATCCACCTCTTTGACCACACCAAGCAAGAACGTGAGAAGGGGGAACTATACAGGTATGATCATGTTAGATTTGAAGAACACTTTTGACATTGTGGACCATGATATTCTCCTAATGAAACTGAAATGCATGTGTCTAAATGATGTAGCACGTAATTGGTCCAGGTCTTATTTGACCAACAGAACACAAGTATATAATGTTGGTGATGTTCTGTCAGAGGCTAAATAAATATCCTGTGGAGTACTGCAGGGATCCACTTTAGGGCCTCTCTTATTTCTTATATACACTACCGTTCAAAAGTTTGGCTTCACTTAGAAATGTCCTTGTTTTTGAAAGAAAAACATTTTTTTTGTCCGTTACAATAACATCAAATTGATCAGAAATACAGTATAGACATTGTTAATGTTGTAAATTACTTTTGTAGCTGGAAACGGCAGATTTTTTATGGAATATCTACGTAGGCGTACAGAGGCCCATTATCAACAACCATCACTCCTGTGTTCCAATGGCACATTGTGTTAGCTATTCCAAGTTTATCATTTTAAAAGGCTAATTGATCATTAGAAAATACTTTTGAAATTATGTTAGCACAGATTAAAACTGTTGTTCTGATTAAAGAAGCAATAAAACTGGCCTTCTTTAGACTAGTTGAGTATCTGGAGCATCAGCATTTCTGGGTTTAATTACAGGCTAAAAAATTACCAGAAACAAATAACTTTCTTCTGAAACTCGTCAGTCTATTCTTGTTCTGAGAAATGAAGGAAAAAGACACCTCACAAGTCCTCAACTGGCAGCTTTATTAAATAGTACCTGCAAAACACCAGTCTCAACGTCAACAGTGAAGAGGCGACTCCGGGATGCTGGCCTTCCAGGCAGAGTTCCTCTGTCCAGTCTCAACGTCAACAGTGAAGGCGACTCCGGGATGCTGGCCTTCTAGGCAGAGTTCGTCTGTCAAGTCTCAACGTCAACAGTGAAGAGGTGACTCCAGGATACTGGCCTTCTAGGCAGAGTTCCTCTGTCCAGTCTCAACGTCAACAGTGAAGAGGCGACTCCGGGAAGCTGGCCTTCTAGGCAGAGTTCCTCTGTCCAGTCTCAATGTTAACAGTGAAGAGGTGACTCCTGGATGCTGGCCTTCTAGGCAGAGTTCCTCTGTCCAGTCTCAACGTCTCAACAGTGAAGAGGTGACTCCAGGATACTGGCCTTCTAGGCAGAGTTCCTCTGTCCAGTCTCAACGTCAACAGTGAAGAGGCGACTCCGGGATGCTGGCCTTCTAGGCAGAGTTCTTCTGTCCAGTCTCAATGTCAACAGTGAAGAGGTGACTCCTGGATGCTGGCCTTCTAGGCAGAGTTCCTCTGTCCAGTCTCAACGTCAACAGTGAAGAGGTGACTCAGGGATGCTGGCCTTCTAGGCAGAGTTCCTCTGTCCAGTCTCAACGTCAACAGTGAAGAGGTGACTCCAGGATACTGGCCTTCTAGGCAGAGTTCCTCTGTCCAGTCTCAACGTCTACAGTGAAGAGGTGACTCAGGGATGCTGGCCTTCTAGGCAGAGTTCCTCTGTCCAGTCTCAACGTCAACAGTGAAGAGGTGACTCCGGGATAATGGCCTTCTACTTTTTAACTCTTGTGGTCGTTAATGATATACCAGATACAGTAAAGTGTAAACTCTTTCTTTATGCTGATAACTCAGCCATACTGGTATAAGGGAAGGATACAGTTTACATACAGGAGATCCTGAGTGAGGAATTGCATTTTGTTAGAGATTGGTTGACTGACAACCAATTGTTGCTTCGTTTGGGAAAAACTGAATTGATTTAGTTTGGAACAAAACGTAGTTTGCTTAGGGCTGATAAGATAAAGGTAAACTGTGCAGGCAAGGAGATTGAATCTCAAACAAGTGTAACTGATCTTGCTGTGTCCCTAGATCAATCCCTTTCTGGAGACCCGATTGCTGCTAAAATACTTTATCAAATGGCAAACAAATTGAATTTTTATATTTTTTATATCGTAACACTAAATATTTTAACATCAAAGTTAAGAAGCTGCTTGTCTTAAGCTTGATTCAGTGTCATTTTGATTCTGCCTACTATGCTTGGTATAGTGAGCTATCAACCAAAAAGCTGAAAAAGAGAATGCAGGTCACGCAAAATAATGTTATCGGGTTAAATAGTTAAATAAAGGTTGAATTACAACAACATTTACATTTACATTTAAGTCATTTAGCAGACGCTCTTATCCAGAGCGACTTACAAATTGGTGCATTCACCTTATGACATCCAGTGGAACAGTCACTTTACAATAGTGCATCTAAATCTTTTAAGGGGGGGGGGGGGGTGAGAGGATTACAAATAATACAAATAATGTATGTTTTAAATATGCCGGTACAAGAGTTCTGGGAGGTGGGCTTGTTGCCTTTGGAGTCCAGAGTGGACCAACTTAAGCGTAATCGTATGTTTGACATATTAAATGATCGTGCCCGAGGTTATATGAAAAAACACATTTATATAATCTATAACCAACACAGTTACAATACCAGAGCCTGTGTTATGTCTGGTAAAATCCCAAGAGTAAACAGTATTGACAGGAGCATGTTTTTCTATACGAACATTTGTCTATGGAATAGCCTCCCCCTGGGGATCAGGCAAAGAAAAAGGTTTTCATTTGGACAAGGTTGTCTAAGTAAGGGAAACCACTCCAGATTCCTCAAAGTAGCCACCCTTTCTTCGTCTTGATGACAGCTTTGCACACTCTAGCATTCTCTCAACCAGCTTCATGAGGTAGTCACCTGGACTGCCTTTCAATTGACAGGTGTGCCATTTTAAAAGTTCATTTGTGGAATTTCTTTCCTTCTTAAGGAGCCAATCAGTTGTTTTGTGACAAGGTAGAGGTGGTAAATAGAAGAGAGCTATATTTGGTAAAAGTCCATATTATGGCAAGAACAGCTCAAATAAGCAAAGAGAAATTACAGTCTATCATTACTTTAAGACATGAAGGTCAGTCAATCCGTAAAATGTCAAGAACTTTGAAAGTTTCTTCCAGGGTAAAGCCAGTAGTCCCACTGTCTGTTGGTATCTCTGCCAGGGAGGAGCCAGTAGTCCCACTGTCTGTTAGTATCTCTGCCAGGGAGGAGCCAGTAGTCCCATTGTCTGTTGGTATCTCTGCTAGGGAGGAGCCAGTAGTCCCACTGTCTGTTGGTATCTCTGCCAAGGAGGAGCCAGTAGTCCCATTGTCTGTTGGTATCTCTGCCAGGGAGGAGCCAGTAGACCCACTGTCTATTAGTATCTCTGCCAAGGAGGAGCCAGTAGACCCACTGTCTGTTGGTATCTCTGCCAGGGAGGAGCCAGTAGTCGCACTGTCTGTTGGTATCTCTGCCAGGGAGGAGCCAGTAGTCCCACTGTCTGTTAGTATCTCTGCCAAGGAGGAGCCAGTAGTCCCACTGTCTATTAGTATCTCAGCCAATGAGGAGCCAGTAGGGAGATACTGGAGTGATGGAGGTAGATACTGGAGTGATGGAGGTAGATACTGTATGTACAGGGATACTGGAGTGATGGAGGTAGATACTGGAGTGATGGAGGTAGATACTGTATGTACAGGGATACTGGAGTGATGGAGGTGGATACTGGAGTGATGGAGGTAGATACTGGAGTGATGGAGGTAGATACTGGAGTGATGGAAGTAGATACTGTATGTACAGGAATACTGGAGTGATGAAGGTGGATACTGGAGTGATGGAGGTAGATACTGGAGTGATGGAGGTAGATACTGGAGTGATGGAGGTAGATACTGGAGTGATGGAGGTAGATACTGGAGTGATGGAGGTAGATACTGGAGTGATGGAGGTAGATACTGGAGTGATGGAAGTAGATACTGTATGTACAGGAATACTGGAGTGATGGAGGTGGATACTGGAGTGATGGAGGTAGATACTGGAGTGATGGAGGTAGATACTGGAGTGATGGAAGTAGATACTGTATGTACAGGAATACTGGAGTGATGGAGGTGGATACTGGAGTGATGGAGGTAGATACTGTATGTACAGGGATACTGTAGTGATGGAAGTAGATACTGGAGTGATGGAGGTAGATACTGGAGTGATGGAGGTAGATACTGTATTCACAGGGATACTGGAGTGATGGAGGTAGATACTATGTACAGGGATACTGGAGTGATAGAGGTAGATACTGTATGTGCAGGGATAGTGGAGTGATAGAGGTAGATACTATATGTACAGGGATACTGGAGTGATGGAGGTAGATACTGTATGTACAGGGATACTGGAGTGATGGAGGTAGATACTGGAGTGATGGAGGTGGATACTGGAGTGATGGAGGTAGATACTGGAGTGATGGAAGTAGATACTGTATGTACAGGAATACTGGAGTGATGGAGGTGGATACTGGAGTGATGGAGGTAGATACTGTATGTACAGGGATACTGGAGTGATGGAAGTAGATACTGGAGTGATGGAGGTAGATACTGGAGTGATGGAGGTAGATACTGGAGTGATGGAGGTAGATACTATGTACAGGGATACTGGAGTGATGGAGGTAGATATTGTATGTACAGGGATACTGGAGTGATGGAGGTAGATACTGGAGTGATGGAGGTAGATACTGGAGTGATGGAGGTAGATACTGGAGTGATGGAGGTATATACTGTATGTACAGGGATACTGGAGTGATGGAGGTAGATACTGGAGTGATGGAGGTAGATACTGTATGTATAGAGATACTGGAGTGATGGAGGTAGATACTGGAGTGATGGAGGTAGATACTGGAGTGATGGAGGTAGATACTGGAGTGATGGAGGTAGATACTGGATGTACAGGGATACTGGAGTGATGGAGGTAGATACTGGAGTGATGGAGGTAGATACTGTATGTATAGAGATACTGGAGTGATGGAGGTAGATACTGTATGTATAGAGATACTGGAGTGATGGAGGTAGATACTGGAGTGATGGAGGTGGATACTGGAGTGATGGAGGTAGATACTGTATGTACAGGGATACTGGAGTGATGGAGGTAGATACTGTATGTACAGGGATACTGGAGTGATGGAGGTAGATACTGTATGTACAGGGATACTGGAGTGATGGAGGTAGATACTGGAGTGATGGAAGTAGATACTGTATGTACAGGAATACTGGAGTGATGGAGGTGGATACTGGAGTGATGGAGGTAGATACTGTATGTACGGGGATACTGGAGTGATGGAAGTATATTCTGGAGTGATGGAGGTAGATACTGGAGTGATGGAGGTATATACTGTAGGTACGGGGATACTGGAGTGATGGAAGTATATTCTGGAGTGATGGAGGTAGATACTGGAGTGATGGAGGTAGATACTGGAGTGATGGAGGTAGATACTGTATGTACAGGGATACTGGAGTGATGGAGGTAGATACTATATGTACAGGGATACTGGAGTGATGGAAGTATATACTGGAGTGATGGAGGTAGATACTGTATGTACAGGGATACTGGAGTGATGGAGGTAGATACTGTATGTAGAGGGATACTGGAGTTATGGAGGTAGATACTGTATGTCCTGGGATACTGGAGTGATTGAGGTAGATACTGGAGTGATTGAGGTAGATACTGGAGTGATTGAGGTAGATACTGTATGTCTTGGGATACTGGAGTGATGGAGGTAGATTGTCCTGTCAGTGTGTAGAGTCCTGTCAGGGTCAGTTTGTAGAGTCCTGTCAGTGTGTAGAGTCCTGTCAGGGTCAGTTTGTAGAGTCCTGTCAGTGTGTAGAGTCCTGTCAGTGTGTAGAGTCCTGTCAGTGTGTAGAGTCACATTAGTGTGTAGAGTCACATTAGTGTGTCGAGTCCTGTCAGTGTGTAGAGTCCTGTTAGTGTGTAGAGTCCTGTCAGTGTGTAGAGTCCTGTCAGTGTGTAGAGTCCTGTCAGTGTGTAGAGTCCTATCAGTGTGTAGAGTCCTGTCAGTGTGTAGAGTCACATTAGTGTGTAGAGTCACATTAGTGTGTCGAGTCCTGTCAGTGTGTAGAGTCCTGTCAGTGTGTAGAGTCCTGTCAGTGTGTAGAGTCCTGTCAGGGTCAGTTTGTAGAGTCCTGTCAGTGTGTAGAGTCCTGTCAGTGTGTAGAGTCCTGTCAGTGTGTAGAGTCCTGTCAGTGTGTAGAGTCACATTAGTGTGTAGAGTCACATTAGTGTGTCGAGTCCTGTCAGTGTGTAGAGTCCTGTTAGTGTGTAGAGTCCTGTTAGTGTGTAGAGTCACATTAGTGTGTAGAGTCCTGTTAGTGTGTAGAGTCCTGTCAGTGTGTAGAGTCCTGTCTGTGTGCGTGAGTGTATAGAGTCCTGTCGGTGTGCGTGAGTGTATAGAGTCCTGTCGGTGTGTAGAGTCTTGTCAGTGTGTAGAGTCCTGTTATTGTGTAGAGTCCTGTCAGGGTCAGTGTGTAGAGTCCTGTCAGTGTGTAGAGTCCTGTCCGTGTGTAGAGTCCTGTCAGTGTGTAGAGTCCTGTCAGTTTGTAGAGTCCTGTCAGTGTGTAGAGTCCTGTCAGTGTGTAGAGTCCTGTCAGTTTGTAGAGTCCTGTCAGTGTGTAGAGTCCTGTCAGGGTCAGTTTGTAGAGTCCTGTCAGGGTCAGTGTGTAGAGTCCTGTCAGTGTGTAGAGTCCTGTCAGGGTCAGTTTGTAGAGTCCTGTCAGTGTGTAGAGTCCTGTCAGTGTGTAGAGTCCTGTCAGGGTCAGTTTGTAGAGTCCTGTCAGTGTGTAGAGTCCTGTCAGTGTGTAGAGTCCTGTCAGTTTGTAGAGTCCTGTCAGTGTGTAGTGTCCTGTCAGTATGTAGAGTCCTGTCAGTGTGTAGAGTCAGTGTGTAGAGTCCTGTCAGTGTGTAGTCAGTGTGTAGAGTCCTGTCAGTGTGTAGTCAGTGTATAGAGTCCTGTCAGTGTGTAGTCAGTGTATAGAGTCCTGTCGGTGTGTGGAGTCCTGTCTGTGTGCGTGAGTGTATAGAGTCCTCTCGGTGTGTAGAGTCCTGTCAGTGTGTAGAGTCACATTAGTGTGTAGAGTCACATTAGTGTGTCGAGTCCTGTTAGTGTGTAGAGTCACATTAGTGTGTAGAGTCCTGTTAGTGTGTAGAGTCCTGTCAGAGTGTAGAGTCCTGTTAATGTGTAGATTCACATTAGTGTGTAGAGTCCTTTCAGTGTGTAGAGTCTTGTCAGTGTGTAGAGTCCTGTTATTGTGTAGAGTCCTGTTAGTGTGTAGAGTCTTGTGAGTGTGTAGAGTCCTGTTATTGTGTAGAGTCTTGTGAGTGTGTAGAGTCCTGTCAGTGTGTGTGAGTGTGTAGAGTCACATTAGTGTGTAGAGTCCTGTTATTGTGTAGAGTCCTGTCTGTGTGCGTGAGCGTGTCGAGTCCTGTCAGTGTGTAGAGTACTCTCTGTGTGAGTGAGTGTGTAGAGTCACATTAGTGTGTATAGTCCTGTTATTGTGTAGAGTCCTGTTAGTGTGTAGAGTCCTGTTATTGTGTAGAGTCCTATTAGTGTGTAGAGACTGTGACTGTGCATGGAGATAGAGAAAAATAAAAACAAATTACAAGGGTCAACTCAGATAGTCTGTGTAGACATTTTGTTTGCTATTTAGCAGTTTTATGGCTTGGGGATAGAAGCTGTTCATGGCCTGTTGGTGTCAGACTTGATGCACCGGTTCCTCTTGCTATGCGGGAGCTGAAAGAACAGTCTTTGGCTTGGGGTGGCTGGAGTCTTCAACAATTTTACAGGCTTTCCTTTCACACCCTCTGATATAGAGGTCCTGGATGGCAGGGAGCTTGGTCCCAGTGATGTACTGGGTTGTCTTCACCACCCTCTGATATAGAGGTCCTGGATGGCAGGGAGCTGGGCCCCTGTGATGTACTGGGCTGTCCACACCACCCTCTGATATAGAGGTCCTGGATGGCAGGGAGCTTGGTCCCAGTGATGTACTGGGCTGTCTTCACCACCCTCTGATATAGATGTCCTGGATGGCAGGGAGCTTGGTCCCGGTGATGTACTGGGCTGTCTACACCACCCTCTGATATAGAGGTCCTGGATGGCAGGGAGCTTGGTCCCAGTGATGTACTGGGCTGTCCTCACCACCCTCTGGTATAGAGGTCCTGGATGGCAGTGAGCTTGGTCCCAGTGATGTACTGGGCTGTCTACACCACCCTCTGATATAGAGGTCCTGGATGGCAGGGAGCTTGGTCCCAGTGATGTACTGGGCTGTCCACACCACCCTCTGATATAGAGGTCCTGGATGGCAGGGAGCTTGGTCCCAGTGATGTACTGGGTTGTCTTCACCAACCTCTGGTATAGAGGTCCTGGATGGCAGGGAGCTTGGTCCCAGTGATGTACTGGGCTGTCTTCACCACCCTCTGATATAGAGGTCCTGGATGGCAGGGAGCTTGGTCCCAGTGATGTACTGGGCTGTCTTCACCACCCTCTGATATAGAGGTCTTGGATGGCAGGGAGCTTGGTCCCAGTGATGTACTGGGCTGTCCGTACGACTCTCTGTAGCGCCATGCGATCGAGGGCGGTGATGTTGCCATACCAAGCAGTACTACAGTCTGTCAAGATGCTCTCAGTGGGGCAGCTGTATAACTTTTTGAAGATTTGATGGCCCATGCCAGGCCTTTTTTAAGGGGAAAGAGGCGCTGTCGTGCCTTCTTCACAACTGTGCATGTGTGAGTGGACCATTTTAAATCCATAGTGATTTGGACACCGAGGAACTTCAAGCTTTCAATCTGCTCAACTGTCGATGTGGATAGGGGGGTGCTCGGTTTTCCCGTTTCCTGTTGTCCATGATCAGCTCCTTTGTCTTACTGAGGTAGACGGAGAGGTAGTTGTCCTGGCACCACACTGCCAGGTCAATGAACTCCTCCCTGTCTCATCCTCGCCAGTGATTTGTGGGTGAACAGGGAGTACAGGAGGGGACTAAGCACACCCCACTGTGGGGACCCCATGTTGTGGGTCAGCATAGCGGATGTGATGTTGCCTACCCTCACCACCTGTCGGCCTGTCAGGAAGTCCAGGATCCAGTTGTAGAAGGAAGGGTTTCAGTCCCAGGGTCCTTAGCTTGGTGATGAACTTGGAGGGGACAATGGTGTTGAAATCTGAGCTGTAGCCAATGAGCAGCATTCTCACATGAGGGCAGTGTGGAGTTTATGGCTCTGTTGGGGCGGTATACAAAGTGGATTGGTTCTAGGGTGTCTGGGATGGTGGAGTTGATGTGTGCCATAACCAGCCTCTCAAAGCACTTCATGACTACAGATGTGAGTGCTACAGGGTGCTAGTCATTGTGGCATAAACCCTCAAAGTTGTTGGGAACAGGAATGATGGTGGTTATCGTAAAACATGTGTGGATTATAGACTGGTACAAGGACAAGTCCTGCCAGCTGATCTGCGCATGGTCTGAGAACCTGGCCTGGAATACCATTGGCTTAGCACCAACCTATAGGAGATATGGACGAGTCATGAGGGTCAGATAGATACTACAGACTAGAGCTGATATGGAGGAGTCACTCTCTCTTGGTAGTCCTTCAGTTTTCATGGCCCGATAACGACCCGTGCACATTACCTCTCTGGTTTATAGTGGTTTTTAGGATTCGGGATTCTGAGTTATGAAAGACAGACACGTTCTTCCCTTTTTGTTGTTGCTCTGGGTGGTGGTGGTCTGTTTGAATGACACTTTGTCTGCACTCAGACAGTATTCCTTCCACTTTCGCTATTTGTCTAGTTGTCGATACTTAGATAACAGTTAAAGTGTCCTCTGGCTCGAGCTATTTCCTCTTCTGCATTTCCAACGGCCAGTTAAAGTACACTATTCCCAAACTCTACCATTATCAGCAGCAGTTAGGACAATAGCTACAATACTTCAGCTCTACTGCAGTCATCAAACCCTTTCCGTCAACTAAACTGCAGGAAAAACGCCTCATATCTTGTTCGATACAGGAACAGCTCGTAACAGGTTAATAAGTTACCGTTTTCTTCTACTCTTGAACAAAAAGAAGATTTCATCAGCCGCAGCAGACAGAAGATCAACAGGGTTAGGAATTGAGGAAGCATTTCTGTTTATCAACAGGGAGGCACTCAGAACACATGTAAGTGGTACTGCTAGGCTCAGAGAGAGAGAGAGAGAGAGAGTGAGAGTGAGAGAGAGAGAGAGAGAGAGAGAGAGAGAGAGAGAGAGAGAGAGAGATTTCTTTCCACGGGCCGGGGGGAGAGACAGGGATGCAGCTTAAGCCCCACCCTCTTCAACATATATAGTTGAAGTTGGAAGTTTACATACATTCAAACTCAGTTTTTCACAATTCCTGACATTTAATCAGAGGAAAAATCTCTGTTTTAGGTCAGTTAGTATCACCACTTTATTTTAAGAATGTGAAATGTCAGAATAATAGTAGAGAGAATGATTTATTTCAGCTTTTATTTATTTCATCACATTCCCAGTGCGTCAGAAGTTTACATACACTCAATTAGTATTTGGTAGCATTGCCTTTAAATTGTTTAACTTGGGTCAAACGTTTTGGGTAGCCTTCCACAAGCTTCCCACAATAAAATGGGTGAATTTTGGCCCATTCCTCCTGACAGAACTGGTGTAACTGAGTCAGGTTTGTTGGACTCCTTGCTCGCACACACTTTTTCAGTTCTGCCCACACATTTTCTATAGGATTGAGGTCAGGGCTTTGTGATGGCCACTCCAATACCTTGACTTTGTTGTCCTTAAGCCATTTTGCCACAACTATGGAAGTATGCTTGATGTCATTGTCCATTTGGAAGACCCATTTGCAACCAAGCTTTAACTTCCTGACTGATGTCTTGAGATGTTGCTTGAATAAAACCACACAATTTCCTGCCTCATGATGCCATCTATGCACCAGTCCCCCCTGCACCCCCCACCAGTTTCCCCAAAGCACCCCCCACACCATGATGCTACCACCCCCGTGCTTCACGGTTGGGATGGGGTTCTTCGGCTTACAATACTCCCCCCTTTTCCTTCAAATATAACAATGGTCATTATTGCCAAACAGTTCTATTTTTGTTTCATCAGACCAGAGGACATTTCTCCAAAAAGTATGATCTTTGTCCCCATGTGCAGTTGCAAACCGTAGTCTGGCTTTTTTATGGCGGTTTTGGAGCAGTGGCTTCTTCCTTGCTGAGCGGCCTTTCAGGTTATGTCGATATAGGACTCGTTTTACTGTGGATATAGATACTTTTGCACCTGTTTCCTCCAGCATCTTTTCTCCAGGTCCTTTGCTGTTGTTCTGGGATTGATTTGCCCTTTTCACACCAATGTATGTTCATCTCTAGGAGACAGAACGGGTCTCTTTCCTGAGCGTTATGACTGGTGGTTATCTTCTAAAGCAATGACATCATTTTCTGGTATTTTCCAAGCAGTTTAAAGGCACAGTCAACTTAGTGTATGTAAACTTCTGACCCACTGGAATTGTGATACAGTGAAATAATCTGTCTGTAAACAATTGTTGAAAAAATTACTTGTGTCATGCACAAAGTAGATGTCCTAACCAACTTGCCAAAAGTAAGATTTGTTAACAATAAATTTGTGGAGTGGTTGAAAAACTAGTTTTAATGACTCCAACATAAGTGTATGTAAACTTCCGACTTCAACTGCATATCAACGAATTGGTGAGGGCACTAGAACAGTCTGCAGCACCCGGCCTCACCCTACTAGAATCATGTCTGGTGCTTCTGTCCCCAGCCAAGGAGAGCCTACAGCAGCATCTAGATCTTCTGCCAAGCTTAAAATCTTAGAATCTCAGTAAGACAAAAATAATGGTGTTCCACAAATGCAAATTCCATCTCGACACTGTTGCCCTAGAGCACACAAAAAACTATACACACCTCGGCCTTAACATCTGCGCCACAGGTAACTTCCACAGAGCTGTGAACGATCTGAGAGACAACATAAGAAGGGACTTCTATGCCATCAAAAGGAATACTTGAATCAGTGATAGAACCCATTTCCCTTTTTAAATCACATAGTAAACCTTTAGTTAACTTTATGGTTGGGAGGTCCGGGGTCCCGCTCACCAACCAAGAATTCACAAAATGGGACAAACACCAAATTGAGACTCTGCATGCAGAATTCTGCTAAAATATCCTCACTGTACGACGTAAAATACCAAATAATGAACGCAGAGCAGAATTAGGCCAATACCCACTAATGATACAATTCCAGAAATGAGCAGTTAAATTCTACAACCACCTAAAAGGAAGTGATTCCCAATCATTCCATAACAAAGCCATCACGTCCAGACACATTTACCTGGAGAAGAGTCCCATAAACAAGCTGGTCCTGGTCTGTTATAATAGAGACAGTATATATATCTCCAGAGTATGTCCTGGTCTGTTATAATATAATAGAGACAGTAGATATATCTCCAGAGTATGTCCTGGTCTGTTATAATATAATAGAGACAGTAGACATATCTCCAGAGTATGTCCTGGTCTGTTATAATATAATAGAGACAGTAGATATATCTCCAGAGTATGTCCTGGTCTGTTATAATATAATAGAGACAGTAGATATATCTCCAGAGTATGTCCTGGTCTGTTATAATATCATAGAGACAGTATATATATCTCCAGAGTATGTCCTGGTCTGTTATAATAGAGACAGTATATATATCTCCAGAGTATGTCCTGGTCTGTTATAATATAATAGAGACAGTAGATATATCTCCAGAGTATGTCCTGGTCTGTTATAATATAATAGAGACAGTAGACATATCTCCAGAGTATGTCCTGGTCTGTTATAATATAATAGAGACAGTAGATATATCTCCAGAGTATGTCCTGGTCTGTTATAATATAATAGAGACAGTAGATATATCTCCAGAGTATGCCCTGGTCTGTTATAATATAATAGAGACAGTAGATATATCTCCAGAGTATGTCCTGGTCTGTTATAATATAATAGAGACAGTAGATATATCTCCAGAGTATGTCCTGGTCTGTTATAATATCATAGAGACAGTATATATATCTCCAGAGTATGTCCTGGTCTGTTATAATATAATAGAGACAGTATATATATCTCCAGAGTATGTCCTGGTCTGTTATAATAGAGACAGTATATATATCTCCAGAGTATGTCCTGGTCTGTTATAATATAATAGAGACAGTATATATCTCCAGAGTATGTCCTGGTCTGTTATAATATAATAGAGACAGTATATATATCTCCAGAGTATGTCCTGGTCTGTTATAATAGAGACAGTATATATATCTCCAGAGTATGTCCTGGTCTGTTATAATATAATAGAGACAGTATATATCTCCAGAGTATGTCCTGGTCTGTTATAATATAATAGAGACAGTATATATATCTCCAGAGTATGTCCTGGTCTGTTATAATAGAGACAGTATATATATCTCCAGAGTATGTCCTGGTCTGTTATAATATAATAGAGACAGTATATATATCTCAGAGTATGTCCTGGTCTGTTATAATATAATAGAGACAGTATATATATCTCCAGAGTATGTCCTGGTCTGTTATAATATAATAGAGACAGTATATATATCTCCAGAGTATGTCCTGGTCTGTTATAATAGAGACAGTATATATATCTCCAGAGTATGTCCTGGTCTGTTATAATATAATAGAGACAGTATATATATCTCCAGAGTATGTCCTGGTCTGTTATAATATAATAGAGACAGTATATATATCTCCAGAGTATGTCCTGGTCTGTTATAATATAATAGAGACAGTATATATATCTCCAGAGTATGTCCTGGTCTGTTATAATATAATAGAGACATTCATGAAAATGTATACTAATGTGTCATCACAGCTCATCAATTCCCCCTTAAGTGGTAGCACCCTATTCACTATGTAGTGCACTACTCTTGATCAGGACCCATAGTGATCTGATAAGAAGTAGTGCACTATATATGGAATAGGGTGCTGTTTGGGACGAGTCCATAGACTCCAAAGTAGAGTGGATTAAGAGATGGAGAGGAAAGAAAAAAAAAAAAAAAGAAAGAAGAAGAGAAACATCAGGATCCTCAGCTGTCTAGTAGCAACATCAGGATCCTCAGCTGTCTAGTAGCAACATCAGGATCCTCAGCTGTCTAGTAGCAACATCAGGATCCTCAGCTGTCTAGTAGCAACATCAGGATCCTCAGCTGTCTAGTAGCAACATCAGGATCCTCAGCTGTCTAGTAGCAACATCAGGATCCTCAGCTGTCTAGTAGCAACATCAGGATCCTCAGCTGTCTAGTAGCAACATCAGGATCCTCAGCTGTCTAGTAGCAACATCAGGATCCTCAGCTGTCTAGTAGCAACATCAGGATCCTCAGCTGTCTAGTAGAAACATCAGGATCCTCAGCTGTCTAGTAGCAACATCAGGATCATCAGCTGTCTAGTAGCAACATCAGGATCCTCAGCTGTCTAGTAGCAACATCAGGATCCTCAGCTGTCTAGTAGAAACATCAGGATCCTCAGCTGTCTAGTAGAAACATCAGGATCCTCAGCTGTCTAGTAGCAACATCAGGATCCTCAGCTGTCTAGTAGCAACATCAGGATCCTCAGCTGTCTAGTAGCAACATCAGGATCCTCAGCTGTCTAGTAGCAACATCAGGATCCTCAGCTGTCTAGTAGCAACATCAGGATCCTCAGCTGTCTAGTAGCAACATCAGGATCCTCAGCTGTCTAGTAGCAACATCAGGATCCTCAGCTGTCTAGTAGCAACATCAGGATCCTCAGCTGTCTAGTAGCAACATCAGGATCCTCAGCTGTCTAGTAGCAACATCAGGATCCTCAGCTGTCTAGTAGCAACATCAGGATCCTCAGCTGTCTAGTAGCAACATCAGGATCCTCAGCTGTCTAGTAGCAACATCAGGATCCTCAGCTGTCTAGTAGCAACATCAGGATCCTCAGCTGTCTAGTAGCAACATCAGGATCCTCAGCTGTCTAGTAGCAACATCAGGATCCTCAGCTGTCTAGTAGCAACATCAGGATCCTCAGCTGTCTAGTAGCAACATCAGGATCCTCAGCTGTCTAGTAGCAACATCAGGATCCTCAGCTGTCTAGTAGCAACATCAGGATCCTCAGCTGTCTAGTAGCAACATCAGGATCCTCAGCTGTCTAGTAGCAACATCAGGATCCTCAGCTGTCTAGTAGCAACATCAGGATCCTCAGCTGTCTAGTAGCAACATCAGGATCCTCAGCTGTCTAGTAGCAACATCAGGATCCTCAGCTGTCTAGTAGCAACATCAGGATCCTCAGCTGTCTAGTAGCAACATCAGGATCCTCAGCTGTCTAGTAGCAACATCAGGATCCTCAGCTGTCTAGTAGCAACATCAGGATCCTCAGCTGTCTAGTAGAAACATCAGGATCCTCAGCTGTCTAGTAGCAACATCAGGATCCTCAGCTGTCTAGTAGAAACATCAGGATCCTCAGCTGTCTAGTAGAAACATCAGGATCCTCAGCTGTCTAGTAGCAACATCAGGATCCTCAGCTGTCTAGTAGCAACATCAGGATCCTCAGCTGTCTAGTAGCAACATCAGGATCCTCAGCTGTCTAGTAGCAACATCAGGATCCTCAGCTGTCTAGTAGCAACATCAGGATCCTCAGCTGTCTAGTAGCAACATCAGGATCCTCAGCTGTCTAGTAGCAACATCAGGATCCTCAGCTGTCTAGTAGCAACATCAGGATCCTCAGCTGTCTAGTAGCAACATCAGGATCCTCAGCTGTCTAGTAGCAACATCAGGATCCTCAGCTGTCTAGTAGCAACATCAGGATCCTCAGCTGTCTAGTAGCAACATCAGGATCCTCAGCTGTCTAGTAGCAACATCAGGATCCTCAGCTGTCTAGTAGCAACATCAGGATCCTCAGCTGTCTAGTAGCAACATCAGGATCCTCAGCTGTCTAGTAGCAACATCAGGATCCTCAGCTGTCTAGTAGCAACATCAGGATCCTCAGCTGTCTAGTAGCAACATCAGGATCCTCAGCTGTCTAGTAGCAACATCAGGATCCTCAGCTGTCTAGTAGCAACATCAGGATCCTCAGCTGTCTAGTAGCAACATCAGGATCCTCAGCTGTCTAGTAGCAACATCAGGATCCTCAGCTGTCTAGTAGCAACATCAGGATCCTCAGCTGTCTAGTAGCAACATCAGGATCCTCAGCTGTCTAGTAGCAACATCAGGATCCTCAGCTGTCTAGTAGCAACATCAGGATCCTCAGCTGTCTAGTAGCAACATCAGGATCCTCAGCTGTCTAGTAGCAACATCAGGATCCTCAGCTGTCTAGTAGCAACATCAGGATCCTCAGCTGTCTAGTAGAAACATCAGGATCCTCAGCTGTCTAGTAGCAACATCAGGATCCTCAGCTGTCTAGTAGAAACATCAGGATCCTCAGCTGTCTAGTAGCAACATCAGGATCCTCAGCTGTCTAGTAGCAACATCAGGATCCTCAGCTGTCTAGTAGCAACATCAGGATCCTCAGCTGTCTAGTAGCAACATCAGGATCCTCAGCTGTCTAGTAGCAACATCAGGATCCTCAGCTGTCTAGTAGCAACATCAGGATCCTCAGCTGTCTAGTAGCAACATCAGGATCCTCAGCTGTCTAGTAGCAACATCAGGATCCTCAGCTGTCTAGTAGCAACATCAGGATCCTCAGCTGTCTAGTAGCAACATCAGGATCCTCAGCTGTCTAGTAGAAACATCAGGATCCTCAGCTGTCTAGTAGCAACATCAGGATCCTCAGCTGTCTAGTAGCAACATCAGGATCCTCAGCTGTCTAGTAGCAACATCAGGATCCTCAGCTGTCTAGTAGCAACATCAGGATCCTCAGCTGTCTAGTAGCAACATCAGGATCCTCAGCTGTCTAGTAGCAACATCAGGATCCTCAGCTGTCTAGTAGAAACATCAGGATCCTCAGCTGTCTAGTAGAAACATCAGGATCCTCAGCTGTCTAGTAGAAACATCAGGATCCTCAGCTGTCTAGTAGAAACATCAGGATCGTCAGCTGTCTAGTAGCAACATCAGGATCCTCAGCTGTCTAGTAGCAACATCAGGATCCTCAGCTGTCTAGTAGCAACATCAGGATCCTCAGCTGTCTAGTAGCAACATCAGGATCCTCAGCTGTCTAGTAGCAACATCAGGATCCTCAGCTGTCTAGTAGCAACATCAGGATCCTCAGCTGTCTAGTAGCAACATCAGGATCCTCAGCTGTCTAGTAGCAACATCAGGATCCTCAGCTGTCTAGTAGCAGTCAGTAGTAACATCAGGATCCTCAGCTGTCTAGTAGCAACATCAGGATCGTCAGCTGTCTAGTAGCAGTCAGTAGTAACATCAGGATCCTCAGCTGTCTAGTAGCAACATCAGGATCCTCAGCTGTCTAGTAGCAACATCAGGATCCTCAGCTGTCTAGTAGCAACATCAGGATCCTCAGCTGTCTAGTAGCAACATCAGGATCCTCAGCTGTCTAGTAGCAACATCAGGATCGTCAGCTGTCTAGTAGAAACATCAGGATCCTCAGCTGTCTAGTAGCAACATCAGGATCCTCAGCTGTCTAGTAGCAACATCAGGATCCTCAGCTGTCTAGTAGCAACATCAGGATCCTCAGCTGTCTAGTAGCAACATCAGGATCGTCAGCTGTCTAGTAGCAACATCAGGATCCTCAGCTGTCTAGTAGCAACATCAGGATCCTCAGCTGTCTAGTAGCAACATCAGGATCGTCAGCTGTCTAGTAGCAACATCAGGATCCTCAGCTGTCTAGTAGCAACATCAGGATCCTCAGCTGTCTAGTAGCAACATCAGGATCCTCAGCTGTCTAGTAGCAACATCAGGATCCTCAGCTTTCTAGTAGCAACATCAGGATCCTCAGCTGTCTAGTAGAAACATCAGGATCATCAGCTGTCTAGTAGCAACATCAGGATCCTCAGCTGTCTAGTAGCAACATCAGGATCCTCAGCTGTCTAGTAGCAACATCAGGATCCTCAGCTGTCTAGTAGCAACATCAGGATCCTCAGCTGTCTAGTAGCAACATCAGGATCCTCAGCTGTCTAGTAGAAACATCAGGATCCTCAGCTGTCTAGTAGAAACATCAGGATCCTCAGCTGTCTAGTAGCAACATCAGGATCCTCAGCTGTCTAGTAGCAACATCAGGATCCTCAGCTGTCTAGTAGCAACATCAGGATCCTCAGCTGTCTAGTAGCAACATCAGGATCCTCAGCTGTCTAGTAGCAACATCAGGATCCTCAGCTGTCTAGTAGCAACATCAGGATCCTCAGCTGTCTAGTAGCAACATCAGGATCCTCAGCTGTCTAGTAGCAACATCAGGATCCTCAGCTGTCTAGTAGCAACATCAGGATCCTCAGCTGTCTAGTAGCAACATCAGGATCGTCAGCTGTCTAGTAGCAACATCAGGATCCTCAGCTGTCTAGTAGCAACATCAGGATCCTCAGCTGTCTAGTAGCAACATCAGGATCCTCAGCTGTCTAGTAGCAACATCAGGATCCTCAGCTGTCTAGTAGCAACATCAGGATCCTCAGCTGTCTAGTAGCAACATCAGGATCCTCAGCTGTCTAGTAGCAACATCAGGATCCTCAGCTGTCTAGTAGCAACATCAGGATCCTCAGCTGTCTAGTAGCAACATCAGGATCCTCAGCTGTCTAGTAGCAACATCAGGATCCTCAGCTGTCTAGTAGCAACATCAGGATCGTCAGCTGTCTAGTAGCAACATCAGGATCCTCAGCTGTCTAGTAGCAACATCAGGATCCTCAGCTGTCTAGTAGCAACATCAGGATCCTCAGCTGTCTAGTAGCAACATCAGGATCGTCAGCTGTCTAGTAGCAACATCAGGATCCTCAGCTGTCTAGTAGCAACATCAGGATCCTCAGCTGTCTAGTAGCAACATCAGGATCCTCAGCTGTCTAGTAGCAACATCAGGATCCTCAGCTGTCTAGTAGCAACATCAGGATCCTCAGCTGTCTAGTAGCAACATCAGGATCCTCAGCTGTCTAGTAGCAACATCAGGATCCTCAGCTGTCTAGTAGCAACATCAGGATCCTCAGCTGTCTAGTAGCAACATCAGGATCCTCAGCTGTCTAGTAGCAACATCAGGATCCTCAGCTGTCTAGTAGCAACATCAGGATCCTCAGCTGTCTAGTAGCAACATCAGGATCCTCAGCTGTCTAGTAGCAACATCAGGATCCTCAGCTGTCTAGTAGCAACATCAGGATCCTCAGCTGTCTAGTAGCAACATCAGGATCCTCAGCTGTCTAGTAGCAACATCAGGATCCTCAGCTGTCTAGTAGCAACATCAGGATCCTCAGCTGTCTAGTAGCAACATCAGGATCGTCAGCTGTCTAGTAGAAACATCAGGATCCTCAGCTGTCTAGTAGCAACATCAGGATCGTCAGCTGTCTAGTAGAAACATCAGGATCCTCAGCTGTCTAGTAGCAACATCAGGATCGTCAGCTGTCTAGTAGCAACATCAGGATCGTCAGCTGTCTAGTAGCAACATCAGGATCGTCAGCTGTCTAGTAGCAACATCAGGATCCTCAGCTGTCTAGTAGCAACATCAGGATCCTCAGCTGTCTAGTAGCAACATCAGGATCCTCAGCTGTCTAGTAGCAACATCAGGATCGTCAGCTGTCTAGTAGCAACATCAGGATCCTCAGCTGTCTAGTAGCAACATCAGGATCGTCAGCTGTCTAGTAGCAGTCAGTAGCAACATCAGGATCATCAGCTGTCTACTAGCAGTCAGTAGCAACTTTAAGATCGTCAGCTGTCTAGTAGCAGTCAGTAGCAACATCAGGATCATCAGCTGTCTAGCTGCATTCAGTAGCAACATCAGGATCGTCAGCTGTCTAGTAGCAGTCAGTAGCAACATCAGGATCATCAGCTGTCTACTAGCAGTCAGTAGCAACTTTAGGATCGTCAGCTGTCTAGTAGCAGTCAGTAGCAACATCAGGATCATCAGCTGTCTAGCTGCATTCAGTAGCAACATCAGGATCCTCAGCTGTCTAGTAGCAACATCAGGATCCTCAGCTGTCTAGTAGCAACATCAGGATCCTCAGCTGTCTAGTAGCAACATCAGGATCCTCAGCTGTCTAGCTGCATTCAGTAGCAACATCAGGATCCTCAGCTGTCTAGCTGCATTCAGTAGCAACATCAGGATCGTCAGCTGTCTAGTAGCAGTCAGTAGCAACATCAGGATCATCAGCTGTATAGTAGCAACATCAGGATCCTCAGCTGTCTAGCTGCATTCAGTAGCAACATCAGGATCCTCAGCTGTCTAGCTGCATTCAGTAGCAACATCAGGATCGTCAGCTGTCTAGTAGCAACATCAGGATCCTCAGCTGTCTAGTAGCAACATCAGGATCCTCAGCTGTCTAGTAGCAACATCAGGATCCTCAGCTGTCTAGTAGCAACATCAGGATCCTCAGCTGTCTAGTAGCAACATCAGGATCCTCAGCTGTCTAGTAGCAACATCAGGATCCTCAGCTGTCTAGTAGCAACATCAGGATCCTCAGCTGTCTAGTAGCAACATCAGGATCATCAGCTGTCTATATACATATCACAGTGAGACAACCACATATCACAGTGAGACAACCACATGTCACAGTGAGACAACCACATATCACGGTGAGACAACCACATATCACAGTGAGACAACCACATCTGGATCCTTAGCTGTCTAGCTGCATTCAGTAGCAACATCAGGATCCTCAGCTGTCTAGTAGCAACATCAGGATCGTCAGCTGTCTAGCTGCATTCAGTAGCAACATCAGGATCGTCAGCTGTCTAGTAGCAGTCAGTAGCAACATCAGGATCGTCAGCTGTCTAGTAGCAACATCAGGATCCTCAGCTGTCTAGCTGCATTCAGTAGCAACATCAGGATCCTCAGCTGTCTAGCTGCATTCAGTAGCTATGGAGATTATTATGGCTTTAGATAATTCCTTAATATGTGTGAAATCCCATTTCAAAAGGTCTGCATCCATTCAGATGAGTAGCCTGCATGGTGCTGATGGGTATTATCGGCTTACTGAAGGCTTGCATCTTATTAGGACATTTTATGAGTATCATTCCAAAACGATATAAACTCAGCAGAAAAAGAAACATCCCTTTTTCAGGATCCTGTCTTTCAAAGATAATTTGTAAAAATCCAAATAACTTCACAGATCTTCGTTGTAAAGGGTTTTTAACACTGTTTCCCACGCTTGTTCAATTAACCATAAACAATTAATGAACATGCACCTGTGGAACGGTCGTTAACATACTAACAGCTTACAGACGATAGGTAATTAAGGTCACAGTTGTGAAAACGTAGGACACTAAAGAGGCCTTTCTACTGACTCTGAAAAACACCAAAATAAAGATGCCCAGGGTCCCTGCTCATCTGCGTGAACGTACCTTAGGCATGCTGCAAAGAGGCATGAGGACTGCAGATGTGGCCAGGGCAATAAATTGCAATGTCTGTACTGTGAGACGCCTAAGATGGCGCTACAGGGAGGCAGGATCGTCCTCGTAGTGGCAGACCACGTGTAACAACACCTGCACGGGATCGGTACCTCACACCTGCGGGACAGGTACAGGACGGCAACAACAACTGCCCGAGTTACACCAGGAACGCACAATCCCCTCCATCAGTGCTCAGACTGTCCGCAATAGGCTGAGAAGCTGGACAGAGGGCTTGTAGGCCTGTTGTAAGGCAGGTCCTCACCAGACATCATCGGCAACAACATTGCCTATGGGCACAAACCCACTGTCGCTGGACCAGACAGGACTGGCAAAAAGTGCTTGGTCTCACCAGGGGTGATGGTTGGATTCGCGTTCATCGTTGAAGGAATGAGCGTTACCCCGAGGCCTGTACTCTGGAGAGGGATCGATTTGGAGGTGGAGGGTCCGTCATGGTCTGGGGCGGTGTGTCATTGGACTGAGCTTGTTGTCATTGCAGGCAATCTCAACGCTGTGTGTTACAGGGAAGACATCCTCTTCCCTCATGTGGTACCCTTCCTGCAGGCTCATCCTGACGTGACCCTCCAGCAAGACAATGCCACTAACCATACTGCTCATTCTGTGCGTGGTTTCCTGCAAGTCAGGAATGTCAGTGTTCTGCCATGGTCAGCAAATATCCCGGATCTCAATCCCATTGAGCACGTCTGGAACCTGTTGGATTGGAGGGTGAGGGCTAGGGCCATTCCCCCCAGAAATGTCTGGGATTTTGCAGGTGCCTTGGTGGAAGAGTGGGGTAACATCTCACAGCAAGAACTGGCAAATCTGGTGCAGTCCATGAGGAGGAGATGCACTGCAGTACCTAATGCAGCTGGTGGCCACACCAGATACTGACTGTTACTATTGATTTGGACCCCCTCTTTGTTCAGGGACACATTATTCCATTTCTGTCAGTCACATGTCTGTGGAACTTGTTCGGTTTATGTCTCAGTTGTTGAATCTTGTTGTTCATACAAATATTTACACATGTTAAGTTTGCTGAAAATGAACGCAGTTGCCAATGAGAGGACATTTCTTTTTTTGCCGAGTTCATATACATTTTCAGAAATTGTGGTAAATGAGCTTTTATTGTAAAGAATTCATGAAAAAGATTGGTGTGTTTTTTTTCACTATCTAATCATGGAATGGGGTTGTTCAAAGACAGACATGTATTTGTTTAAAATTATATCACTTGATGGTTTAATTTCAGAGAGACAAATAATCATGTTTTGTTGCAAAATGCTTTATATCCGCCTCGCTAGCGGTTTCCATCCAATTTGCGACAGATTTTCATGCACTATATACAGCTATGCTGCTGGGTTGTTGCCCTCCTACGGCCTCCTCCACGTCTCCTGATGTACTGGCCTGTCTCCTGGTAGCGCCTCCATGCTCTGGACACTACGCTGACAGACACAGCAAACCTTCTTGCCACAGCTCGCATTGATGTGCCATCCTGGATGAGCTGTCTCATGCTACCACTAGTGTGAAAGCACCGCCAACATTCAAAAGTGACCAAAACATCAGCCAGGAAGCATAGGAACTGAGAAGTGGTCTGTGGTCCCCACCTGTAGAACCACTCCTTTATTGGGGGTGTCTTGCTAATTGCCTATAATTTCCACCTGTTGTCTATTCCATTTGCATAACAGCATGTGAAATGTATTGTCAATCAGTGTTGCTTCCTAAGTGGACAGTTTGATTTCACAGAAGTGTGATTGACTTGGAGTTACATTGTGTTGTTTAAGTGTTCCCTTTATTTTTTTGAGCAGTGTATATAAAATGAATCAATAGAGTTATATGAGCTCTGTATGTATAATATTTACGTTTTTGTGATATAAAGAGGGATTTACATTTAGTGCATTCATCTAAAGATAGCTAGGTGAGACAACCACATGCCACGGTGAGACAACCACATGTCACGGTGAGACAACCACATATCACAGTGAGACAACCACATATCACAGTGAGACAACCACATATCACAGTGAGACGACCACATATCACAGTGAGACAACCACATATCACAATGAGACACCCACATATCACAGTGAGACAACCACATATCACAATGAGACACCCACATATCACAGTGAGACAACCACATATCACAGTGAGACGACCACATATCACAGTGAGACAACCACATATCACAGTGAGACAACCACATATCACAGTGAGACAACCACATATCACAGTGAGACAACCACATATCATAGTGAGACACCCACATATCACAGTGAGACACCCACATAGCACAGTGAGACAACCACATGCCACGGTGAGACAACCACATATCACGGTGAGACAACCACATATCACAGTGAGACAACCACATATCACAGTGAGACAACCACATATCACAATGAGACACCCACATATCACAGTGAGACAACCACATATCACAGTGAGACAACCACATATCACAATGAGACACCCACATATCACAGTGAGACAACCATATCACAGTGAGACAACCACATATCACAGTGAGACAACCACATATCACAGTGAGACAACCACATATCACAGTGAGACAACCACATATCACAGTGAGACAACCACATATCACAGTGAGACAACCACATATCACAGTGAGACAACCACATATCACAGTGAGACACCACATATCACACGACCACATATCACAGTGAGACAATGAGACACCACATATCACAGTGAGACGACCACATATCACAGTGAGACACCACATATCACAGTGAGACAACCACATATCACAGTGACAACCACATATCACAGTGAGACAACCACATATCACAGTGAGACACCCACATATCACAGTGAGACAACCACATATCACAGTGAGACAACCACATATCACAGTGAGACAACCACATATCACAGTGAGACGACCACATATCACAGTGAGACAACCACATATCACAGTGAGACGACCACATATCACAGTGAGACAACCACATATCACAGTGAGACAACCACATATCACAGTGAGACCACATATCACAGTGAGACAACCACATATCACAGTGACCACATATCACAGTGAGACACCCACATATCACAGTGAGACAACCACATATCACAGTGAGACAACCACATATCACAATGAGACACCACATATCACAGTGAGACGACCACATATCACAGTGAGACGACCACATATCACAGTGAGACACCCACATATCACAGTGAGACGACCACATATCACAGTGAGACGACCACATATCACAGTGAGACAACCACATATCACAGTGAGACACCCACATATCACAGTGAGACAGGCGACCACATATCACAGTGACCACATATCACAGTGAGACAACCACATATCACACATATGAGACAACCACATATCACAGTGAGACAACCACATATCACAGTGAGACAACCACATATCACAGTGAGACAACCACATATCACAGTGAGACAACCACATATCACAGTGAGACAACCACATATCACAGTGAGACAACCACATATCACAGTGAGACAACCACATATCACAGTGAGACAACCACATATCACAGTGAGACAACCACATATCACAGTGAGACAACCACATATCACAGTGAGACAACACACATATCACAGTGACAACCACATATCACAGTGAGACAACCACATATCACAGTGAGACGACCACATATCACAGTGAGACAACCACATATCACAGTGAGACAACCACATATCATAGTGAGACAACCACATATCACAGTGAGACAACCACATATCACAGTGAGACAACCACATATCACAGTGAGACACCACATATCACAGTGAGACGACCACATATCACAGTGAGACAGTGAGACCACATATCACAGTGAGACGACCACATATCACAGTGAGACAACCACATATCACAGTGAGACGACCACATATCACAGTGAGACGACCACATATCACACATATCACAGTGAGACAACCACATATCACAGTGAGACAACCACATATCACAGTGAGACGACCACATATCACAGTACCACATATCACAGTGAGACAACCACATATCACAGTGAGACGACCACATATCACAGTGAGACAACCACATATCACAGTGAGACAACCACATATCACAGTGAGACAACCACATATCACAGTGAGACAACCACATATCACAGTGAGACAACCACATATCACAGTGAGACAACCACATATCACAGTGAGACAACCACATATCACAGTGAGACAACCACATATCACAGTGAGACAACCACATATCACAGTGAGACAACCACATGCCACAGTGAGACAACCACATATCACAGTGAGACAACCACATGCCACAGTGAGACAACCACATATCACAGTGAGACAACCACATATCACAGTGAGACGACCACATATCACAGTGAGACAACCACATATCACAGTGAGACAACCACATATCATAGTGAGACAACCACATATCACAGTGAGACAACCACATATCACAGTGAGACAACCACATATCACAGTGAGACGACCACATATCACAGTGAGACGACCACATATCACAGTGAGACAACCACATATCACAGTGAGACGACATATCACAGTCACAGTGAGACAACCACATATCACAGTGAGACGACCACATATCACAGTGAGACGACCACATATCACAGTGAGACAACCACATATCACAGTGAGACAACCACATATCACAGTGAGACAACCACATATCACAGTGAGACAACCACATATCACAGTGAGACAACCACATATCACAGTGAGACAACCACATATCACAGTGAGACAACCACATATCACAGTGAGACAACCACATATCACAGTGAGACAACCACATATCACAGTGAGACAACCACATATCACAGTGAGACAACCACATATCACAATGAGACACCCACATATCACAGTGAGACAACCACATATCACAGTGAGACAACCACATATCACAGTGAGACAACCACATATCACAGTGAGACAACCACATATCACAGTGAGACAACCACATATCACAGTGAGACAACCACATGAGACAACCACATATCACAGTGAGACATATCACAGTGAGACAACCACATATCACAGTGAGACAACCACATATCACAGTGAGACAACCACATATCACAGTGAGACGACCACATATCACAGTGAGACAGTGAGACACCACATATCACAGTGAGACGACCACATATCACAGTGAGACAACCACATATCACAGTGAGACACCACATATCACAGTGAGACAACCACATATCACAGTGAGACGACCACATATCACAGTGAGACACCCACATATCACAGTGAGACGACCACATATCACAGTGAGACGACCACATATCACAGTGAGACAACCACATATCACAGTGAGACAACCACATATCACAGTGAGAGACCACATATCACAGACGACCACATATCACAGTGAGACAACCACATATCACAGTGAGACAACCACATATCACAGTGAGACAACCACATATCACAGTGAGACAGTGAGAACCACATATCACAGTGAGACAACCACATATCACAGTGAGACAACCACATATCACAGTGAGACAACCACATATCACAGTGAGACAACCACATATCACAGTGAGACAACCACATATCACAGTGAGACAACCACATATCAACCACATATCACAGTGAGACAACCACATATCACAGTGAGACAACCACATATCACAGTGAGACAACCACATATCACAGTGAGACAACCACATGAGACACCCACATATCACAGTGAGACAACCACATATCACAGTGAGACAACCACATATCACAATGAGACACCCACATATCACAGTGAGACAACCACATATCACAGTGAGACAACCACATATCACAGTGAGACAACCACATATCACAGTGAGACAACCACATATCACAGTGAGACAGTGAGACAACCACATATCACAGTGAGACAACCACATATCACAGTGAGACAACCACATATCACAGTGAGACAACCACATATCACAGTGAGACGACCACATATCACAGTGAGACGACCACATATCACAGTGAGACAACCACATATCACAGTGAGACGACCACATATCACAGTGAGACACCCACATATCACAGTGAGACGACCACATATCACAGTGAGACAACCACATATCACAATGAGACCACATATCACACGACCACATATCACAGTGAGACACCCACATATCACAGTGAGACGACCACATATCACAGTGAGACGACCACATATCACAGTGAGACAACCACATATCACAGTGAGACACCCACATATCACAGTGAGACGACCACATATCACAGTGAGACGACCACATATCACAGTGAGACAACCACATATCACAATGAGACACCCACATATCACAGTGAGACAACCACATATCACAGTGAGACAACCACATATCACAATGAGACACCCACATATCACAGTGAGACAACCACATATCACAGTGAGACAACCACATATCACAGTGAGACAACCACATATCACAGTGAGACAACCACATATCACAGTGAGACAACCACATATCACAGTGAGACAACCACATATCACAGTGAGACAACCACATATCACAGTGAGACGACCACATATCACAGTGAGACAACCACATATCACAGTGAGACGACCACATATCACAGTGAGACACCCACATATCACAGTGAGACGACCACATATCACAGTGAGACAACCACATATCACAATGAGACACCCACATATCACAGTGAGACGACCACATATCACAGTGAGACGACCACATATCACAGTGAGACACCCACATATCACAGTGAGACGACCACATATCACAGTGAGACGACCACATATCACAGTGAGACGACCACATATCACAGTGAGACACCCACATATCACAGTGAGACGACCACATATCACAGTGAGACGACCACATATCACAGTGAGACGACCACATATCACAGTGAGACGACCACATATCACAGTGAGACAACCACATATCACAGTGAGACAACCACATATCACAGTGAGACAACCACATATCACAGTGAGACAACCACATATCACAGTGAGACAACCACATATCACAGTGAGACAACCACATATCACAGTGAGACAACCACATATCACAGTGAGACAACCACATATCACAGTGAGACAACCACATATCACAGTGAGACAACCACATATCACAGTGAGACAACCACATATCACAGTGAGACAACCACATATCACAGTGAGACAACCACATATCACAGTGAGACAACCACATATCACAGTGAGACAACCACATATATGAGACAACCACATATCACAGTGAGACAACCACATATCACAGTGAGACAACCACATATCACAGTGAGACAACCACATATCACAGTGAGACAACCACATATCACAGTGAGACGACCACATATCACAGTGAGACAACCACATATCACAGTGAGACAACCACATATCACAGTGAGACAACCACATATCACAGTGAGACAACCACATATCATAGTGAGACACCCACATATCACAGTGAGACACCCACATAGCACAGTGAGACAACCACATGCCACGGTGAGACAACCACATATCACGGTGAGACAACCACATATCACAGTGAGACAACCACATATCACAGTGAGACAACCACATATCACAATGAGACACCCACATATCACAGTGAGACAACCACATATCACAGTGAGACAACCACATATCACAATGAGACACCCACATATCACAGTGAGACAACCACATATCACAATGAGACACCCACATATCACAGTGAGACAACCACATATCACAGTGAGACGACCACATATCACAGTGAGACAACCACATATCACAGTGAGACAACCACATATCACAGTGAGACAACCACATATCACAGTGAGACAACCACATATCATAGTGAGACACCCACATATCACAGTGAGACACCCACATAGCACAGTGAGACAACCACATGCCACGGTGAGACAACCACATATCACGGTGAGACAACCACATATCACAGTGAGACAACCACATATCACAGTGAGACAACCACATATCACAATGAGACACCCACATATCACAGTGAGACAACCACATATCACAGTGAGACAACCACATATCACAATGAGACACCCACATATCACAGTGAGACAACCACATATCACAGTGAGACAACCACATATCACAGTGAGACAACCACATATCACAGTGAGACAACCACATATCACAGTGAGACAACCACAGTGAGACAACCACATATCACAGTGAGACAACCACATATCACAGTGAGACAACCACATATCACAGTGAGACAACCACATATCACAGTGAGACGACCACATATCACAGTGAGACGACCACATATCACAGTGAGACAACCACATATCACAGTGAGACGACCACATATCACAGTGAGACACCCACATATCACAGTGAGACGACCACATATCACAGTGAGACAACCACATATCACAATGAGACACCCACATATCACAGTGAGACGACCACATATCACAGTGAGACGACCACATATCACAGTGAGACACCCACATATCACAGTGAGACGACCACATATCACAGTGAGACGACCACATATCACAGTGAGACAACCACATATCACAGTGAGACACCCACATATCACAGTGAGACGACCACATATCACAGTGAGACGACCACATATCACAGTGAGACAACCACATATCACAATGAGACACCCACATATCACAGTGAGACAACCACATATCACAGTGAGACAACCACATATCACAATGAGACACCCACATATCACAGTGAGACAACCACATATCACAGTGAGACAACCACATATCACAGTGAGACAACCACATATCACAGTGAGACAACCACATATCACAGTGAGACAACCACATATCACAGTGAGACAACCACATATCACAGTGAGACAACCACATATCACAGTGAGACAACCACATATCACAGTGAGACGACCACATATCACAGTGAGACAACCACATATCACAGTGAGACGACCACATATCATATCACAGTGAGACAACCACATATCACAGTGAGACAACCACATATCACATGAGACACCACATATCACAGTGAGACAACCACATATCACAGTGAGACAACCACATATCACAGTGAGACGACCACATATCACAGTGAGACACCACATATCACAGTGAGACACCACATATCACAGTGAGACACCCACATATCACAGTGAGACACCACATATCACAGTGAGACAACCACATATCACAGTGAGACAACCACATATCACAGTGAGACACCACATATCACAGTGAGACACCACATATCACAGTGAGACAACCACATATCACAGTGAGACAACCACATATCACAGTGAGACAACCACATATCACAGTGAGACAACCACATATCACAGTGAGAGACCACATATCACAGTGAGACAACCACATATCACAGTGAGACACCCACATATCACAGTCACAGTGAGACAACCACATATCACAGTGAGATAACCACATATGAGACAACCACATATCACAGTGAGACAACCACATATCACAGTGAGACAACCACATATCACAGTGAGACAACCACATATCACAGTGAGACAACCACATATCACAGTGAGACAACCACATATCACAGTGAGACAACCACATATCACAGTGAGACAACCACATATCACAGTGAGACAACCACATATCACAGTGAGACAACCACATATCACAGTGAGACAACCACATATCACAGTGAGACAACCACATATCACAGTGAGACAACCACATATCACAGTGAGACAACCACATATCAGTGAGACAACCACATATCACAGTGAGACAACCACATATCACAGTGAGACAACCACATATCACAGTGAGACAACCACATATCACAGTGAGACACCCACATATCACAGTGAGACAACCACATATCACAGTGAGACAACCACATATCACAGTGAGAGACATCACCACATATCACAGTGAGACGACCACATATCACAGTGAGACGACCACATATCACAGTGAGACAACCACATATCACAGTGAGACGACCACATATCACAGTGAGACACCACATATCACAGTGAGACAACCACATATCACATCACAGTGAGACGACCACATATCACAGTGAGACAACCACATATCACAGTGAGACACCACCACATATCACAGTGAGACAACCACATATCACAGTGAGACAACCACATATCACAGTGAGACAACCACATATCACAGTGAGACACCCACATATCACAGTGAGACACCCACATAGCACAGTGAGACAACCACATGCCACGGTGAGACAACCACATATCACGGTGAGACAACCACATATCACAGTGAGACAACCACATATCACAGTGAGACAACCACATATCACAATGAGACACCCACATATCACAGTGAGACAACCACATATCACAGTGAGACAACCACATATCACAATGAGACACCCACATATCACAGTGAGACAACCACATATCACATGAGACAACCACATATCACAGTGAGACAACCACATATCACAGTGAGACAACCACATATCACAGTGAGACAACCACAGTGAGACAACCACATATCACAGTGAGACAACCACATATCACAGTGAGACAACCACATATCACAGTGAGACAACCACATATCACAGTGAGACATATCACACCACATATCACAGTGAGACAACCACATATCACAGTGAGACGACCACATATCACAGTGAGACACCCACATATCACAGTGAGACACCACATATCACAGTGAGACAACCACATATCACAGTGAGACAACCACATATATCACAGTGAGACAACCACATATCACAGTGAGACAACCACATATCACAGTGAGACAACCACATATCACAGTGAGAGACATATCACAGTGAGACAACCACATATCACAGTGAGACAACCACATATATGAGACAACCACATATCACAGTGAGACAACCACATATCACAGTGAGACAACCACATATCACAATGAGACACCCACATATCACAGTGAGACAACCACATATCACAGTGAGACAACCACATATCACAATGAGACACCCACATATCACAGTGAGACAACCACATATCACAGTGAGACAACCACATATCACAGTGAGACAACCACATATCACAGTGAGACAACCACATATCACAGTGAGACAACCACATATCACAGTGAGACAACCACATATCACAGTGAGACAACCACATATCACAGTGAGACAACCACATATCACAGTGAGACGACCACATATCACAGTGAGACGACCACATATCACAGTGAGACAACCACATATCACAGTGAGACGACCACATATCACAGTGAGACAACCACATATCACAGTGAGACAACCACATATCACAGTGAGACGACCACATATCACAGTGAGACAACCACATATCACAGTGAGACAACCACATATCACAGTGAGACAACCACATATCACAGTGAGACAACCACATATCACAGTGAGACAACCACATATCACAGTGAGACAACCACATATCACAGTGAGACAACCACATATCACAGTGAGACAACCACATATCACAGTGAGACACCACATATCACAGTGAGACACCACATATCACAGTGAGATGCCACGGTGAGACAACCACATATCACGGTGAGACAACCACATATCACAGTGAGACAACCACATATCACAGTGAGACAACCACATATCACAGTGAGACACCCACATATCACAGTGAGACAACCACATATCACAGTGAGACAACCACATATCACAATGAGACACCCACATATCACAGTGAGACAACCACATATCACAGTGAGACAACCACATATCACAGTGAGACAACCACATATCACAGTGAGACAACCACATATCACAGTGAGACAACCACAGTGAGACAACCACATATCACAGTGAGACAACCACATATCACAGTGAGACAACCACATATCACAGTGAGACAACCACATATCACAGTGAGACAACCACATATCACAGTGAGACAACCACATATCACAGTGAGACAACCACATATCACAGTGAGACGACCACATATCACAGTGAGACAACCACATATCACAGTGAGACGACCACATATCACAGTGAGACAACCACATATCACATGAGACACCCACATATCACAGTGAGACGACCACATATCACAGTGAGACCACATATCACAGTGAGACACCCACATATCACAGTGAGACGACCACATATCACAGTGAGACGACCACATATCACAGTGAGACAACCACATATCACAGTGAGACAACCACATATCACAGTGAGACACCACATATCACAGTGAGACGACCACATATCACAGTGAGACAACCACATATCACAATGAGACACCACATATCACAGTGAGACAACCACATATCACAGTGAGACAACCACATATCACAATGAGACACCCACATATCACAGTGAGACAACCACATATCACAGTGAGACAACCACATATCACAGTGAGACAACCACATATCACAGTGAGACAACCACATATCACAGTGAGACAACCACATATCACAGTGAGACAACCACATATCACAGTGAGACAACCACATATCACAGTGAGACAACCACATATCACAGTGAGACGACCACATATCACAGTGAGACAACCACATATCACAGTGAGACGACCACATATCACAGTGAGACACCCACATATCACAGTGAGACGACCACATATCACAGTGAGACAACCACATATCACAGTGAGATATCACAGTGAGACGACCACATATCACAGTGAGACGACCACATATCACAGTGAGACAACCACATATCACAGTGAGACAACCACATATCACAGTGAGACGACCACATATCACAGTGAGACAACCACATATCACAGTGAGACAACCACATATCACAGTGAGACAACCACATATCACAGTGAGACAACCACATATCACAGTGAGACAACCACATATCACAGTGAGACAACCACATATCACAGTGAGACAACCACATATCACAGTGAGACAACCACATATCACAGTGAGACACCACATATCACAGTGAGACAACCACATATCACAGTGAGACAACCACATATCACAGTGAGACAACCACATATCACAGTGAGACAACCACATATCACAGTGAGACAACCACATATCACAGTGAGACAACCACATATCACAGTGAGACAACCACATATCACAGTGAGACAACCACATATCACAGTGAGACAACCACACAGTGAGACAACCACATGCCACAGTGAGACAACCACATATCACAGTGAGACAACCACATGCCACAGTGAGACAACCACATATCACAGTGAGACAACCACATATCACAGTGAGACGACCACATATCACAGTGAGACAACCACATATCACAGTGAGACAACCACATATCATAGTGAGACAACCACATATCATAGTGAGACAACCACATATCACAGTGAGACAACCACATATCACAGTGAGACGACCACATATCACAGTGAGACGACCACATATCACAGTGAGACGACCACATATCACAGTGAGACGACCACATATCACAGTGAGACAACCACATATCACAGTGAGACGACCACATATCACAGTGAGACGACCACATATCACAGTGAGACGACCACATATCACAGTGAGACAACCACATATCACAGTGAGACGACCACATATCACAGTGAGACAACCACATATCACAGTGAGACAACCACATATCACAGTGAGACAACCACATATCACAGTGAGACAACCACATATCACAGTGAGACAACCACATATCACAGTGAGACAACCACATATCACAGTGAGACACCCACATATCACAGTGAGACACCCACATAGCACAGTGAGACAACCACATGCCACGGTGAGACAACCACATATCACGGTGAGACAACCACATATCACAGTGAGACAACCACATATCACAGTGAGACAACCACATATCACAATGAGACACCCACATATCACAGTGAGACAACCACATATCACAGTGAGACAACCACATATCACAATGAGACACCCACATATCACAGTGAGACAACCACATATCACAGTGAGACAACCACATATCACAGTGAGACAACCACATATCACAGTGAGACAACCACATATCACAGTGAGACAACCACAGTGAGACAACCACATATCACAGTGAGACAACCACATATCACAGTGAGACAACCACATATCACAGTGAGACAACCACATATCACAGTGAGACGACCACATATCACAGTGAGACAACCACATATCACAGTGAGACAACCACATATCACAGTGAGACGACCACATATCACAGTGAGACACCCACATATCACAGTGAGACGACCACATATCACAGTGAGACAACCACATATCACAATGAGACACCCACATATCACAGTGAGACGACCACATATCACAGTGAGACGACCACATATCACAGTGAGACACCCACATATCACAGTGAGACGACCACATATCACAGTGAGACGACCACATATCACAGTGAGACAACCACATATCACAGTGAGACACCCACATATCACAGTGAGACGACCACATATCACAGTGAGACGACCACATATCACAGTGAGACAACCACATATCACAATGAGACACCCACATATCACAGTGAGACAACCACATATCACAGTGAGAGACACCCACATATCACAGTGAGACACCCACATATCACAGTGAGACACCCACATATCACAGTGAGACAACCACATATCACAGTGAGACAACCACATATCACAGTGAGATCACAGTGAGATCAGACCACATATCACAGTGAGACAACCACATATCACAGTGAGACAACCACATATCACAGTGAGACAACCACATATCACAGTGAGACGACCACATATCACAGTGAGACAACCACATATCACAGTGAGACACCACATATCACAGTGAGACGACCACATATCACAGTGAGACACCACATATCACAGTGAGACAACCACATATCACAGTGAGACGACCACATATCACAGTGAGACAACCACATATCACAGTGAGACAACCACATATCACAGTGAGACAACCACATATCACAGTGAGACAACCACATATCACAGTGAGACAACCACATATCACAGTGAGACAACCACATATCACAGTGAGACACCCACATATCACAGTGAGACACCCACATATCACAGTGAGACAACCACATACGGTGAGACAACCACATATCACGGTGAGACAACCACATATCACAGTGAGACAACCACATATCACAGTGAGACAACCACATATCACAGTGAGACACCCACATATCACAGTGAGACAACCACATATCACAGTGAGACAACCACATATCACAGTGAGACACCCACATATCACAGTGAGACAACCACATATCACAGTGAGACAACCACATATCACAGTGAGACAACCACATATCACAGTGAGACAACCACATATCACAGTGAGACAACCACAGTATCATATCACAGTGAGACAACCACATATCACAGTGAGACAACCACATATCACAGTGAGACAACCACATATCACAGTGAGACGACCACATATCACAGTGAGACGACCACATATCACAGTGAGACAACCACATATCACAGTGAGACGACCACATATCACAGTGAGACACGACCACATATCACAGTGAGACAACCACATATCACAATGAGACACCCACATATCACAGTGAGACGACCACATATCACACATATCACAGTGAGACAACCACATATCACAGTGAGACAACCACATATCACAGTGAGACAACCACATATCACAGTGAGACAACCACATATCACAGTGAGACAACCACATATCACAGTGACAACCACATATCACAGTGAGACGACCACATATCACAGTGAGACAACCACATATCACAGTGAGACAACCACATATCACAGTGAGACAACCACATATCACAGTGAGACAACCACATATCACAGTGAGACACCCACATATCACAGTGAGACAACCACATATCACAGTGAGACAACCACATATCACAGTGAGACAACCACATATCACAGTGAGACAACCACATATCACAGTGAGACAACCACATATCACAGTGAGACAACCACATATCACAGTGAGACAACCACATATCACAGTGAGACAACCACATATCACAGTGAGACAACCACATATCACAGTGAGACAACCACATATCACAGTGAGACACCACATATCACAGTGAGACACCCACATATCACAGTGAGACAACCACATATCACAGTGAGACAACCACATATCACAGTGAGACACCCACATATCACAGTGAGACAACCACATATCACAGTGAGACAACCACATATCACAGTGAGACACCCACATATCACAGTGAGACGACCACATATCACAGTGAGACAACCACATATCACAGTGAGACACCCACATATCACAGTGAGACGACCACATATCACAGTGAGACGACCACATATCACAGTGAGACACCCACATATCACAGTGAGTGACCACATATCACAGTGAGACACCACATATCACAGTGAGACAACCACATATCACAGTGAGACAACCACATATCACAGTGAGACAACCACATATCACAGTGAGACAACCACATATCACAGTGAGACAACCACATATCACAGTGAGACAACCACATATCACAGTGAGACAACCACATATCACAGTGAGACAACCACATATCACAGTGAGACAACCACATATCACAGTGAGACAACCACATATCACAGTGAGACAACCACATATCACAGTGAGACAACCACATATCACAGTGAGACAACCACATATCACAGTGAGACAACCACATATCACAGTGAGACAACCACATATCACAGTGAGACAACCACATATCACAGTGAGACAACCACATATCACAGTGAGACAACCACATATCACAGTGA
>NC_088406.1:7609066-7610782 GCF_034236695.1 Oncorhynchus nerka
TCAGAAAGAATTTATACCTTGACTTATAACACATTTTGTTGTGTTAAGGCCTGAATTTATTTTATTTATTAAATACATATATTTATCTCACTCATCTACTAACAATACCCCCATAATGACCACATTTTTTTGCAAGTGTATTGATAATGTAATACAGAAATATCTCATTTACATAATTATTCACACCCTTGTGTCAATACTTTGTAGAAGCACCTTTGGCGATGATTTACAACTGAGTGTCTTTTGGGGTAAGTGCTTTGCACACCTGGATTGTACAATATTTGCCGATTTATATATATTTTTTAATTCAAGCTCTGTCAGGAAGATTGTTGATCAGTGATAGACGTTTTCAAGTCTGGCAATAGATTTTTAAGCCAATTTAATTCAGAAGTGTAACTCGGCCACTCAGGAACATTCGATGTCGTTTTGGTTTTCATCTCCAGTGAAAGGTGAATTCCACTCCCAGTGTCTGGTGGAAAGCAGACTGAACCAGGTTTTCCTCTAGGATTTTTCCTGTGCTTCATTCAGTTTCTTTTAATTACAACTCCCTAGTCCTTGCTGATGACAGACATAACCATAACATGATACAGCCACCACCATGCTTGAAAATATAAAGAGTGGTACTCAGTGTATGTCGTGTTTGATTTACTCCAAACTTAATAATAACGCTTTCTATTCAGGACAAAAAGCAAATTTCTTTGCCACATTTTTTGCAATATTACTCCTTATGGAATATTTTTTATTCTGTACAGGCTTCCTTCTTTTCACTCTGTCATTTAGGTTGGTATTGTGGAGTAACTACAATGTTGTTGGTCCATCCTCAGTGTTCTCCTATCACAGCCATTAAACTCTGTCATTTAGGTTAGTATTGTGGAGTAACTACAATGTTGTTGGTCCATCCTCAGTGTTCTCCTATCACAGCCATTAAACTCTGTCATTTAGGTTAGTATTGTGGAGTAACTACAATGTTGTTGGTCCATCCTCAGTGTTCTTCTATCACAGCCATTAAACTCTGTCATTTAGGTTAGTATTGTGGAGTAACTACAATGTTGTTGATCCATCCTCAGTTCTCTCCTATCACAGCCATTAAACTCTGTCATTTAGGTTGGTATTGTGGAGTAACTACAATGTTGTTGGTCCATCCTCAGTGTTCTCATATCACAGCCATTAAACTCTGTCATTTAGGTTAGTATTGTGGAGTAACTACAATGTTGTTGGTCCATCCTCAGTGTTCTCCTATCACAGCCATTAAACTCTGTCATTTAGGTTAGTATTGTGGAGTAACTACAATGTTGTTGGTCCATCCTCAGTGTTCTCCTATCACAGCCATTAAACTCTGTCATTTAGGTTAGTATTGTGGAGTAACTACAATGTTGATCCATCCTCAGTGTTCTCCTATCACAGCCATTAAACTCTGTCATTTAGGTTAGTATTGTGGAGTAACTACAATGTTGATCCATCCTCAGTGTTCTCCTATCACAGCCATTAAACTCTGTCATTTAGGTTAGTATTGTGGAGTAACTACAATGTTGATCCATCCTCAGTTTTGTCCTATCACAGCCATTAAACTCTATAACTGTTTTAAAATCACAATTGGCCTTGTGGTGAAATCCCTGAGCGGTTTCCTTCCTCTCCGGCAACTAGGATGCCTAGTTCTATAGTTATAGAACTATACACCCTGTAATAACTATAGAACTATACACCCTCTAATAACTA
>NC_088406.1:7610882-7678382 GCF_034236695.1 Oncorhynchus nerka
TAGGACTGTAGAGCTGCTATTCACAGTAAAACATATAGGACTGTAGAGCTGCTATTCACAGGAAAACATATAGGACTGTAGAGCTGCTATTCACAGTAAAACAGATAGGACTGTAGAGCTGCTATTCACAGTAAAACATATAGGACTGTAGAGCTGTAAAACAGATATTCTATTCACAGTAAAACATAGGAAAACATATTATAGGACTGTAGAGCTGCTATTCACAGTAAAACATATAGGACTGTAGAGCTGCTATTCACAGGAATACATATTATAGGACTGTAGAGCTGCTATTCACAGTAAAACAGATGGGACTGTAGAGCTGCTATTCACAGTAAAACATATAGGACTGTAGAGCTGCTATTCATATTATAGAGTAGAAACATATTATAGGACTGTAGAGCTGCTATTCACAGGAAAACAGATAGGACTGTAGAGCTGCTATTCACAGTAAAACATATAGGACTGTAGAGCTGCTATTCACAGTAAAACAGATAGGACTGTAGAGCTGCTATTCACAGTAAAACAGATAGGACTGTAGAGCTGCTATTCACAGTAAAACATATAGGACTGTAGAGCTGCTATTCACAGGAAAACATATTATAGGACTGTAGAGCTGCTATTCACAGTAAAACATATAGGACTGTAGAGCTGCTATTCACAGTAAAACATATTATAGGACTGTAGAGCTGCTATTCACAGTAAAACATATTATAGGACTGTAGAGCTGCTATTCACAGGAAAACATATAGCACTGTAGAGCTGCTATTCACAGGAAAACAGATAGGACTGTAGAGCTGCTATTCACAGTAAAACAGATAGGACTGTAGAGCTGCTATTCACAGGAAAACATATAGGACTGTAGAGCTGCTATTCACAGTAAAACAGATAGGACTGTAGAGCTGCTATTCACAGTAAAACATATAGGACTGTAGAGCTGCTATTCACAGGAAAACATATAGGACTGTAGAGCTGCTATTCACAGTAAAACATATAGGACTGTAGAGCTGCTATTCACAGTAAAACAGATAGGACTGTAGAGCTGCTATTCACAGTAAAACATATAGGACTGTAGAGCTGCTATTTTTAGGAATACATATTATAGGACTGTAGAGCTGCTATTCACAGTAAAACATATAGGACTGTAGAGCTGCTATTCACAGGAAAACAGATAGGACTGTAGAGCTGCTATTCACAGGAAAACAGATGGGACTGTAGAGCTGCTATTCACAGTAAAACATATAGGACTGTAGAGCTGCTATTCACAGGAATACATATTATAGGACTGTAGAGCTGCTATTCACAGGAAAACAGATGGGACTGTAGAGCTGCTATTCTTAGGAATACATATTATAGGACTGTAGAGCTGCTATTCACAGGAAAACAGATAGGACTGTAGAGCTGCTATTCACAGTAAAACAGATAGGACTGTAGAGCTGCTATTCACAGTAAAACAGATAGGACTGTAGAGCTGCTATTCACAGTAAAACAGATAGGACTGTAGAGCTGCTATTCACAGTAAAACAGATAGGACTGTAGAGCTGCTATTCACAGTAAAACATATTATAGGACTGTAGAGCTGCTATTCACAGTAAAACATATTATAGGACTGTAGAGCTGCTATTCACAGTAAAACATATAGGACTGAGCTGCTATTCACAGAGCTGCTATTCACAGGAAAACATATAGGACTGAGAGCTGCTATTCACAGTAAAACAGATAGGACTGTAGAGCTGCTATTCACAGTAAAACATATAGGACTGTAGAGCTGCTATTCACAGAAAATATTATAGGACTGTAGAGCTGCTATTCACAGGAAAACAGATGGGACTGTAGAGCTGCTATTCTTAGGAATACATATTATAGGACTGTAGAGCTGCTATTCACAGGAAAACAGATAGGACTGTAGAGCTGCTATTCACAGTAAAACAGATAGGACTGTAGAGCTGCTATTCACAGTAAAACAGATAGGACTGTAGAGCTGCTATTCACAGTAAAACAGATAGGACTGTAGAGCTGCTATTCACAGTAAAACATATTATAGGACTGTAGAGCTGCTATTCACAGGAAAACATATTATAGGACTGTAGAGCTGCTATTCACAGTAAAACATATAGGACTGTAGAGCTGCTATTCACAGTAAAACATATTATAGGACTGTAGAGCTGCTATTCACAGTAAAACATATTATAGGACTGTAGAGCTGCTATTCACAGGAAAACATATAGGACTGTAGAGCTGCTATTCACAGTAAAACAGATAGGACTGTAGAGCTGCTATTCACAGGAAAACATATAGGACTGTAGAGCTGCTATTCACAGTAAAACAGATAGGACTGTAGAGCTGCTATTCACAGGAAAACATATAGGACTGTAGAGCTGCTATTCACAGGAAAACATATAGGACTGTAGAGCTGCTATTCACAGGAAAACATATAGGACTGTAGAGCTGCTATTCACAGTAAAACATATAGGACTGTAGAGCTGCTATTCACAGTAAAACATATAGGACTGTAGAGCTGCTATTCTTAGGAATACATATTATAGGACTGTAGAGCTGCTATTCACAGTAAAACATATAGGACTGTAGAGCTGCTATTCACAGGAAAACAGATAGGACTGTAGAGCTGCTATTCACAGGGATGGGACTGTAGAGCTGCTATTCACAGGAATACATATAGGACTGTAGAGCTGCTATTCACAGTAAAACATATAGGACTGTAGAGCTGCTATTCACAGGAAAACAGATAGGACTGTAGAGCTGCTATTCACAGGAATACATATTATAGGACTGTAGAGCTGCTATTCACAGGAAAACAGATGGGACTGTAGAGCTGCTATTCACAGGAAAACATATTATAGGACTGTAGAGCTGCTATTCACAGGAAAACAGATAGGACTGTAGAGCTGCTATTCACAGTAAAACAGATAGGACTGTAGAGCTGCTATTCACAGTAAAACAGATAGGACTGTAGAGCTGCTATTCACAGTAAAACATATTATAGGACTGTAGAGCTGCTATTCACAGGAAAACAGATAGGACTGTAGAGCTTCTATTCACAGGAAAACATATTATAGGACTGTAGAGCTGCTATTCACAGGAAAACATATAGGAAACTATTATTATAGGACTGTAGAGCTGCTATTCACAGGAAAACATATAGGACTGTAGAGCTGCTATTCACAGGAAAACAGATGGGACTGTAGAGCTGCTATTCACAGGAAAACATATAGGACTGTAGAGCTGCTATTCACAGGAAAACATTATAGGACTGTAGAGCTGCTATTCACAAGAAAACGTATTATAGGACTGTAGAGCTGCTATTCACAGGAAAACGTATTATAGGACTGTAGAGCTGCTATTCACATGAAAACATATAGGACTGTAGAGCTGCTATTCATAGTAAAACATATTATAGGACTGTAGAGCTGCTATTCACAGGAAAACAGATAGGACTGTAGAGCTTCTATTCACAGGAAAACATATTATAGGACTGGTGAGCTGCTATTCACAGGAAAACATATAGGACTGAAGAGCTGCTATTCACAGTAAAACATATAGGACTGTAGAGCTGCTATTCACAGGAATACATATTATAGGACTGTAGAGCTGCTATTCACAGGAAAACAGATGGGACTGTAGAGCTGCTATTCACAGGAAAACATATTATAGGACTGTAGAGCTGCTATTCAGGAAAACAGATAGGAAAATGCTATTCACAGTCAAACAGATAGGACTGTAGAGCTGCTATTCACAGGTAAAACAGATAGGACTGTAGAGCTGCTATTCACAGGAAAACATATAGGACTGTAGAGCTGCTATTCACAGTAAAACAGATAGGACTGTAGAGCTGCTATTCACAGTAAAACATATTATAGGACTGTAGAGCTGCTATTCACAGTAAAACATATAGGACTGTAGAGCTGCTATTCACAGTAAAACATATTATAGGACTGTAGAGCTGCTATTCACAGTAAAACATATTATAGGACTGTAGAGCTGCTATTCACAGTAAAACATATTATAGGACTGTAGAGCTGCTATTCACAGTAAAACATATAGGACTGTAGAGCTGCTATTCACAGTAAAACATATAGGACTGTAGAGCTGCTATTCACAGTAAAACAGATGGGACTGTGCTATTCACAGGTAAACAGAGCTGTAGAGCTGCTATTCACAGTAAAACATATAGGACTGTAGAGCTGCTATTCACAGGAAAACATTATAGGACTGTAGAGCTGCTATTCACAGGAAAACAGATGGGACTGTAGAGCTGCTATTCACATTATAGGAAAGCTGCTATTCACAGTAAAACAGATAGGACTGTAGAGCTGCTATTCACAGTAAAACATATAGGACTGTAGAGCTGCTATTCACAGTAAAACAGATAGGACTGTAGAGCTGCTATTCACAGTAAAACAGATAGGACTGTAGAGCTGCTATTCACAGTAAAACATATAGGACTGTAGAGCTGCTATTCACAGGAAAACATATTATAGGACTGTAGAGCTGCTATTCACAGTAAAACATATAGGACTGTAGAGCTGCTATTCACAGTAAAACATATTATAGGACTGTAGAGCTGCTATTCACAGTAAAACAGATTATAGGACTGTAGAGCTGCTATTCACAGGAAAACATATAGGACTGTAGAGCTGCTATTCACAGTAAAACAGATAGGACTGTAGAGCTGCTATTCACAGGAAAACATATAGGACTGTAGAGCTGCTATTCACAGTAAAACAGATAGGACTGTAGAGCTGCTATTCACAGTAAAACATATAGGACTGTAGAGCTGCTATTCACAGGAAAACATATAGGACTGTAGAGCTGCTATTCACAGTAAAACATATAGGACTGTAGAGCTGCTATTCACAGTAAAACAGATGGGACTGTAGAGCTGCTATTCACAGTAAAACATATAGGACTGTAGAGCTGCTATTCTTAGGAATACATATTATAGGACTGTAGAGCTGCTATTCACAGTAAAACATATAGGACTGTAGAGCTGCTATTCACAGGAAAACAGATAGGACTGTAGAGCTGCTATTCACAGGAAAACAGATAGGACTGTAGAGCTGCTATTCACAGTAAAACATATAGGACTGTAGAGCTGCTATTCACAGGAATACATATTATAGGACTGTAGAGCTGCTATTCACAGGAAAACAGATGGGACTGTAGAGCTGCTATTCTTAGGAATACATATTATAGGACTGTAGAGCTGCTATTCACAGGAAAACAGATGGGACTGTAGAGATGCTATTCACAGTAAAACAGATAGGACTGTAGAGCTGCTATTCACAGTAAAACAGATAGGACTGTAGAGCTGCTATTCACAGTAAAACAGAGAGGACTGTAGAGCTGCTATTCACAGTAAAACAGATAGGACTGTAGAGCTGCTATTCACAGTAAAACATATTATAGGACTGTAGAGCTGCTATTCACAGGAAAACAGATAGGACTGTAGAGCTTCTATTCACAGGAAAACATATTATAGGACTGGTGAGCTGCTATTCACAGGAAAACATATAGGACTGTAGAGCTGCTATTCACAGTAAAACATATAGGACTGTAGAGCTGCTATTCACAGGAAAACATATAGGACTGTAGAGCTGCTATTCACAGTAAAACAGATGGGACTGTAGAGCTGCTATTCACAGGAAAACGTATTATAGGACTGTAGAGCTGCTATTCACAGGAAAACATATAGGACTGTAGAGCTGCTATTCACAGGAAAACGTATTATAGGACTGTAGAGCTGCTATTCACAGGAAAACGTATTATAGGACTGTAGAGCTGCTATTCACATGAAAACATATAGGACTGTAGAGCTGCTATTCATAGTAAAACATATTATAGGACTGTAGAGCTGCTATTCACAGGAAAACAGATAGGACTGTAGAGCTTCTATTCACAGGAAAACATATTATAGGACTGGTGAGCTGCTATTCACAGTAAAACATATAGGATATAGGACTGTAGAGCTGCTATTCACAGTAAAACATTATAGGACTGTAGAGCTGCTATTCACAGGAAAATATTATAGGACTGTAGAGCTGCTATTCACAGGAAAACAGATGGGACTGTAGAGCTGCTATTCTTAGGAATACATATTATAGGACTGTAGAGCTGCTATTCACAGGAAAACAGATAGGACTGTAGAGCTGCTATTCACAGGAAAACAGATAGGACTGTAGAGCTGCTATTCACAGTAAAACAGATAGGACTGTAGAGCTGCTATTCACAGTAAAACAGATAGGACTGTAGAGCTGCTATTCACAGTAAAACATATTATAGGACTGTAGAGCTGCTATTCACAGTAAAACATATAGGACTGTAGAGCTGCTATTCACAGTAAAACATATTATAGGACTGTAGAGCTGCTATTCACAGTAAAACATTATAGGACTGTAGAGCTGCTATTCACAGTAAAACATATAGGACTGTAGAGCTGCTATTCATAGTAAAACATATTATAGGACTGTAGAGCTGCTATTCACAGGAAAACAGATAGGACTGTAGAGCTTCTATTCACAGGAAAACAGATAGGACTGTAGAGCTGCTATTCACAGGAAAACATATTATAGGACTGTAGAGCTGCTATTCACAGGAAAACATATAGGACTGTAGAGCTGCTATTCACAGGAAAACGTATTATAGGACTGTAGAGCTGCTATTCACAGTAAAACATATAGGACTGTAGAGCTGCTATTCACAGGAAAACATATAGGACTGTAGAGCTGCTATTCACAGGAAAACATATAGGACTGTAGAGCTGCTATTCACAGGAAAACAGATAGGACTGTAGAGCTGCTATTCACAGGAAAACGTATTATAGGACTGTAGAGCTGCTATTCACAGTAAAACATATAGGACTGTAGAGTTGCTATTCACAGGAAAACAGATAGGACTGTAGAGCTGCTATTCACAGGAAAACATATAGGACTGTAGAGCTGCTATTCACAGGAAAACATATAGGACTGTAGAGCTGCTATTCACAGGAAAACATATAGGACTGTAGAGCTGCTATTCACAGGAAAACAGATAGGACTGTAGAGCTGCTATTCACAGGAAAACATATAGGACTGTAGAGCTGCTATTCACAGGAAAACGTATTATAGGACTGTAGAGCTGCTATTCACAGTAAAACATATAGGACTGTAGAGCTGCTATTCACAGGAAAACATATAGGACTGTAGAGCTGCTATTCACAGGAAAACATATAGGACTGTAGAGCTGCTATTCACAGGAAAACAGATAGGACTGTAGAGCTGCTATTCACAGGAATACATATTATAGGACTGTAGAGCTGCTATTCACAGTAAAACATATAGGACTGTAGAGCTGCTATTCACAGGAAAACAGATAGGACTGTAGAGCTGCTATTCACAGGAATACATATTATAGGACTGTAGAGCTGCTATTCACAGGAAAACATTATAGGACTGTAGAGCTGCTATTCACAGGAAAACATTATAGGACTGTAGAGCTGCTATTCACAGGAAAACAGATAGGACTGTAGAGCTGCTATTCACAGGAAAACATATAGGACTGTAGAGCTGCTATTCACAGGAAAACAGATAGGACTGTAGAGCTGCTATTCACAGGAAAACGTATTATAGGACTGTAGAGCTGCTATTCACAGTAAAACATATAGGACTGTAGAGTTGCTATTCACAGGAAAACAGATAGGACTGTAGAGCTGCTATTCACAGGAAAACATATAGGACTGTAGAGCTGCTATTCACAGGAAAACACATAGGACTGTAGAGCTGCTATTCACAGGAAAACAGATAGGACTGTAGAGCTGCTATTCACAGGAAAACAGATAGGACTGTAGAGCTGCTATTCACAGGAAAACAGATAGGACTGTAGAGCTGCTATTCACAGGAAAACATATAGGACTGTAGAGCTGCTATTCACAGTAAAACATATAGGACTGTAGAGCTGCTATTCACAGGAAAACAGATAGGACTGTAGAGCTGCTATTCACAGTAAAACATATAGGACTGTAGAGCTACTATTCACAGGAAAACATATTATAGGACTGTAGAGCTGCTATTCACAGTAAAACATATAGGACTGTAGAGCTGCTATTCACAGTAAAACATATTATAGGACTGTAGAGCTGCTATTCACAGTAAAACAGATAGGACTGTAGAGCTGCTATTCACAGGAAAACATATAGGACTGTAGAGCTGCTATTCACAGTAAAACAGATAGGACTGTAGAGCTGCTATTCACAGTAAAACATATAGGACTGTAGAGCTGCTATTCACAGGAAAACATATAGGACTGTAGAGCTGCTATTCACAGTAAAACATATAGGACTGTAGAGCTGCTATTCACAGTATAGGACTGTAGAGCTGCTATTCACAGTAAAACATATAGGACTGTAGAGCTGCTATTCACAGGAATACTATTCTTAGGAATACATATAGGACTGTAGAGCTGCTATTCTGATAAAACATATAGGACTGTAGAGCTGCTATTCACAGTAAAACATATAGGACTGTAGAGCTGCTATTCACAGTAAAACATATAGGACTGTAGAGCTGCTATTCACAGGAAAACATATTATAGGACTGTAGAGCTGCTATTCACAGTAAAACATATAGGACTGTAGAGCTGCTATTCACAGTAAAACATATTATAGGACTGTAGAGCTGCTATTCACAGGAAAACATATTATAGGACTGTAGAGCTGCTATTCACAGGAAAACATATAGGATTGTAGAGCTGCTATTCACAGGAAAACATATTATAGGACTGTAGAGCTGCTATTCACAGGAAAACGTATTATAGGACTGTAGAGCTGCTATTCACAGGAAAACGTATTATAGGACTGTAGAGCTGCTATTCACAGGAAAACATATAGGACTGTAGAGCTGCTATTCACAGGAAAACATATAGGACTGTAGAGCTGCTATTCACAGGAAAACATATTATAGGACTGAAGAGCTGCTATTCACAGGAAAACAGATAGGACCGTAGAGCTGCTATTCACAGGAAAACATATAGGACTGTAGAGCTGCTATTCACAGGAAAACATATAGGACTGTAGAGCTGCTATTCACAGGAAAACGTATTATAGGACTGTAGAGCTGCTATTCACAGGAAAACATATAGGACTGTAGAGCTGCTATTCACAGGAAAACATATAGGACTGTAGAGCTGCTATTCACAGGAAAACATATAGGACTGTAGAGCTGCTATTCACAGGAAAACAGATAGGACTGTAAGAGCTGCTATTCACAGGAAAACGTATTATAGGACTGTAGAGCTGCTATTCACAGGAAAACGTATTATAGGACTGTAGAGCTGCTATTCACAGGAAAACAGATAGGACTGTAGAGCTGCTATTCACAGGAAAACGTATTATAGGACTGTAGAGCTGCTATTCACAGGAAAACGTATTATAGGACTGTAGAGCTGCTATTCACAAGAAAACGTATTATAGGACTGTAGAGCTGCTATTCACAGGAAAACATATTATAGGACTGTAGAGCTGCTATTCACAGGAAAACATATAGGACTGTAGAGCTGCTATTCACAGGAAAACATATAGGACTGTAGAGCTGCTATTCACAGGAAAACGTATTATAGGACTGTAGAGCTGCTATTCACAAGAAAACGTATTATAGGACTGTAGAGCTGCTATTCACAGGAAAACATATAGGACTGTAGAGCTGCTATTCACAGGAAAACATATAGGACTGTAGAGCTGCTATTCACAGGAAAACATATAGGACTGTAGAGCTGCTATTCACAGGAAAACATATAGGACTGTAGAGCTGCTATTCACAGGAAAACGTATAGGACTGTAGAGCTGCTATTCACAGGAAAACATATTATAGGACTGTAGAGCTGCTATTCACAGGAAAACGTATTATAGGACTGTAGAGCTGCTATTCACAGGAAAACGTATTATAGGACTGTAGAGCTGCTATTCACAGGAAAACATATTATAGGACTGTAGAGCTGCTATTCACAGAAAAATATTATAGGACTGTAGAGCTGCTATTCACAGGAAAACATATAGGACTGTAGAGCTGCTATTCATAGTGAAACGTATAGGACTGTAGAGCTGCTATTCACAGGAAAACATATTATAGGACTGTAGAGCTGCTATTCATAGTGAAACGTATTATAGGACTGTAGAGCTGCTATTCATAGTGAAACGTATTATAGGACTGTAGAGCTGCTATTCACAGGAAAACGTATAGGACTGTAGAGCTGCTATTCATAGTGAAACGTATAGGACTGTAGAGCTGCTATTCATAGTGAAACGTATAGGACTGTAGAGCTGCTATTCATAGTGAAACGTATAGGACTGTAGAGCTGCTATTCATAGTGAAACGTATTATAGGACTGTAGAGCTGCTATTCACAGGAAAACGTATAGGACTGTAGAGCTGCTATTCATAGTGAAACGTATAGGACTGTAGAGCTGCTATTCATAGTGAAACATATTATAGGACTGTAGAGCTGCTATTCACAGTGAAATATTATAGGACTGTAGAGCTGCTATTCACAGTGAAACGTATTATAGGACTGTAGAGCTGCTATTCACAGTGAAAAACGTATTATAGGACTGTAGAGCTGCTATTCACAGTGAAACATATTATAGGACTGTAGAGCTGCTATTCACAGTGAAACATTATAGGAGCTGCTATTCACAGGAAAGAGCTGCTATTCACAGTGAAACGTATTATAGGACTGTAGAGCTGCTATTCACAGGAAAACATATTATAGGACTGTAGAGCTGCTATTCATAGTGAAACATATAGGACTGTAGAGCTGCTATTCATAGGAAAACATATTATAGGACTGTAGAGCTGCTATTCATAGTGAAACATATAGGACTGTAGAGCTGCTATTCACAGGAAAACATATTATAGGACTGTAGAGCTGCTATTCATAGTGAAACATATTATAGGACTGTAGAGCTGCTATTCATAGTGAAACGTATAGGACTGTAGAGCTGCTATTCACAGGAAAACGTATAGGACTGTAGAGCTGCTATTCATAGTGAAACGTATAGGACTGTAGAGCTGCTATTCATAGTGAAACGTATAGGACTGTAGAGCTGCTATTCATAGTGAAACGTATAGGACTGTAGAGCTGCTATTCATAGTGAAACATATTATAGGACTGTAGAGCTGCTATTCATAGTGAAACATATTATAGGACTGTAGAGCTGCTATTCATAGTGAAACGTATTATAGGACTGTAGAGCTGCTATTCATAGTGAAACATATTATAGGACTGTAGAGCTGCTATTCATAGTGAAACGTATTATAGGACTGTAGAGCTGCTATTCATAGTGAAACGTATTATAGGACTGTAGAGCTGCTATTCACAGTGAAACGTATTATAGGACTGTAGAGCTGCTATTCACAGTGAAACGTATTATAGGACTGTAGAGCTGCTATTCATAGTGAAACGTATTATAGGACTGTAGAGCTGCTATTCACAGTGAAACGTATTATAGGACTGTAGAGCTGCTATTCATAGTGAAACATATTATAGGACTGTAGAGCTGCTATTCACAGTGAAACGTATTATAGGACTGTAGAGCTGCTATTCACAGGAAAACATATTATAGGACTGTAGAGCTGCTATTCACAGGAAAACATTATAGGACTGTAGAGCTGCTATTCACAGGAAAACATATTAACACTTTACTATTTAACGTTACCTTATTGCTGCTCAAATTTCTGCAATAATGACAGTTGGTTTTGAAATGGTAGTAAGATGTTCGCTTTCTGCACAACAGTCCTCTCTGTACACGACAGTCCTCTCTGTACACGACAGTCCTCTCTGTACACGACAGTCCTCTCTGTACACGACAGTCCTCTGTGTACACGACAGTCCTCTGTGTACACGACAGTCCTCTATGTACACGACAGTCCTCTATGTACACAACAGTCCTCTCTGTACACGTACAGTCCTCTCTGTACACGACAGTCCTCTCTGTACACGACAGTCCTCTGTGTACACGACAGTCCTCTATGTACACGACAGTCCTCTATGTACACAACAGTCCTCTCTGTACACGTACAGTCCTCTCTGTACACAACAGTCCTCTCTGTACACAACAGTCCTCTCTGCACAACAGTCCTCTATGTACACAACAGTCCTCTCTGTACACAACAGTCCTCTCTGTACACAACAGTCCTCTCTGCACAACAACAGTCCTCTATGTACACAACAGTCCTCTATGTACACGTACAGTCCTCTCTGTACACGTACAGTCCTCTCTGTACACGTACAGTCCTCTCTGTACACGTACAGTCCTCTCTGTACACGACAGTCCTCTCTGTACACGACAGTCCTCTCTGCACAACAGTCCTCTCTGTACACAACAGTCCTCTCTGTACACGACAGTCCTCTCTGTACACGACAGTCCTCTCTGTACACGACAGTCCTCTGTGTACACGACAGTCCTCTATGTACACGACAGTCCTCTATGTACACAACAGTCCTCTCTGTACACGTACAGTCCTCTCTGTACACGACAGTCCTCTCTGTACACGACAGTCCTCTGTGTACACGACAGTCCTCTGTGTACACGACAGTCCTCTGTGTACACGACAGTCCTCTATGTACACGACAGTCCTCTCTGTACACGTACAGTCCTCTCTGTACACAACAGTCCTCTCTGTACACAACAGTCCTCTCTGCACAACAGTCCTCTATGTACACAACAGTCCTCTCTGTACACAACAGTCCTCTCTGTACACAACAGTCCTCTCTGTACAACAACAGTCCTCTATGTACACAACAGTCCTCTATGTACACGTACAGTCCTCTCTGTACACGTACAGTCCTCTCTGTACACGTACAGTCCTCTCTGTGCACAACAGTCCTCTCTGTGCACAACAGTCCTCTCTGTGCACGACAGTCCTCTCTGTGCACGACAGTCCTCTCTGTGCACGACAGTCCTCTCTGTGCACAACAGTCCTCTCTGTGCACAACAGTCCTCTCTGTGCACAACAGTCCTCTCTGTGCACAACAGTCCTCTCTGTGCACGACAGTCCTCTCTGTGCACGACAGTCCTCTCTGTGCACAACAGTCCTCTCTGTGCACAACAGTCCTCTCTGTGCACAACAGTCCTCTCTGTGCACGACAGTCCTCACGACAGTCCTCTCTGTGACACGACAGTCCTCTCTGTACACGACAGTCCTCTCTGCACAACAGTCCTCTCTGTACACAACAGTCGTCTCTGTGGAGTATGTTGTACAGAGAGGACTGTTGAATATATAGAGAATATACTGAGCTTCTTCCTTTTGATTGGCATTTGTTGAATGTCTCTGTTTCTGTCCTGTTTCTGTGCAGTGTGGGAGGATTGTTATTAGTGTAGAGATGGTGTGACAGGGAAAGACAATCGTGTGCGTGTGTGCGTTTGTGTGTGCGTGCGTGCGTGCGTGCGTGCGTGCGTGTGTGTGTGTGTGTGTTTGCGTGTGTTTGCGTGTGTGTGTGTGTGTGCGTGTGTGTGTGTGTGTGTGGTTGGCAGTATTATTTCGTACCTTCTGTAACAGGTAGCTAATGTATTTCATTAGAACTGGCCATTCCCCACAGGCACGACCACCACTCTCTCCTGCTCTCTCTTTTTTTACCCCCCCGCCCCTATATTCTCTCTCCTCTCTCTCTTTCTTCTCTTCCATCTTTACTGAATAAACAACTAGATTCAGTTATATGTTCATGCCTTTTCCCTCCTCATCCTCCTCCTCTTGTCAACATGTTTCTTTCCTTCCTGGAATTCAATTATGGCAACGGTTGTTTTATGATGTTGTCTTGCCGTCGGATGACGGATTCATTATCTCATCACTCTGGCTGACAGACAGGCTGCCTGGTCGCCTGGCGCTGCTGTTGTTCCATACAGTTACACAGGCTTTCATTGATTCAGACACGCCATTCCACTCTGTTTCTAACCCTGTCTAGTCTCTACCTCCGTCCTGTTGTTTCTTCTCTCCCTCCCTCCCTGTCTCCCTCTCTCATTTCATCTCCCCCTCTCTTCTCCCTCCTTCTCCCTCCTCCTCTCCCTCCTGCTCCCCCTCCTCCTCCTCTCCTCCTCCTCTCCCCATTGTCTGCTCCTCTCTCCTCCTCCTCTCCCTCTCTCTCTCCCCTCCTCTCTCCTCCTCCCTCTCTCTCCCTCCTCTCCCTCCTCCTCCTCTCCTCTCTCTCTCTCCTCCTCCTCCTCCTCCTCCCTCTCTCTGTGTATGTCCTCTCCTCCTCCTCTCCCCTCTCTCTCTCCCCTCCTCCTCCCTCCCCTCTCCCTCTCCCCTCCTCCTCCTCCTCTCTCTCTCCTCCCTCTCCTCCTCCTCCCTCCTCTCCCTCTCTCTCCTCCTCCTCCCTCTCTCTCCCCCCTCTCTCTCTCTCCCCTCCTCTCCCTCATTGTCTGTCCTCTCTCCCTCTCTCTCTCTCCCCTCCTCCCCCTTCCTCCCTCTTCTCCCCTCTGTCTTCATCTCCTCCCTCTCTCTCTCCTCCTTCCTCTCCCCCTCTCTCCTCCTCCTCTCCCTCTGTTTCCTGTCTCCTCTCCTCTCCCTCCCTCTCTCTCCTCCCTCCTCCTCTCCCTCTTTCTGTCCTCTCCTCCCCTCCTCTCCCTCTCTCTCTCCTCCTCCTCCTCCTCTCCCTCTCTGTCCTCTCCTCCTCCTCTCCCTCCTCTCTCCTCCTCCCCTGTCTCTCTTGTCTGTCTCCTCCTCCCTCTCTCCCCTCTGTCCTCTCTCCTCCTCCTCTCTCTCTCCTCCTCCTCCTCTCCCTCTGTCCTCTCTCTTCCTCCTCTCCTCTCCCTCCCCTCCTCCTCCTCTCCCTCTGCCTCTCCTCCTCCTCCTCCCCTCCCTCTCTCCTCCTCCTCCTCCTCCTCTCCCTATGTCCCTCTCCTCCTCCTCCTCCTCCTCCTCCTCCTCTCTCTCTGTGTATGTCCTCTCCTCCTCCTCCTCTCTCTCTCCTCCTCCTCCCCTCTCCTCCCTCCTCCTCCTCTCCCTCCTCCTCCCTCCTCTCCCTCTCTCCTCCTCCCCTCCTCCTCCTCCTCTCCCTCTGTGTATGTCTCTCCCCCTCCTCCTCTCTCTCCTCCTCCTCCTCTCTCCCTCTGTGTATGTCCTCTCCTTCCTCTCTACTCCTCCTCCTCCTCCTCCTCTCCCTCTGTGTATGTCCCTCTCCTCCTCCTCCTCCTCTCTCTCTCCTCCTCCTCCTCCTCTCTCTCCTCTCTGTCCTCTCTCCTCCTCCCTCTCCTCCTCCTCCTCCTCCTCCTCTCCCTCATTGTCCTCTCCTCCCCTCCTCCCCCTCTCTCTCCTCCTCCTCTCCCCTCCTCCTCCTCCTCCTCCCCTCATTGTCTGTGTCCTCTCCTCCTCCTCTCTCTCTCTCCCTCCTCCCCCTCTCTCCTCCCTCCTCCTCCTCCCTCCTCCTCTCCTCTCCTCCTCCTCCTCTCCTCCTCCCTCCTCCCTCTGTGTATGTCCTCTCTCCTCCTCCCCTCCTCCTCCTCTGTTCTCAGTCTGTGTATGTCCCCTCCTCCTCCTCTCCCTCTCTCTCTCCCTCCTCTCTCTCTCCCTCCTCCTCTCCTCTCCCTCTCTCCCTCCTCTCCCCTCCTCCTCTCCCCTCTCCTCCCCTCCCTCCTCCTCCTCCTCCCTCCTCCTCTCTGTATGTCCTCTCCTCCTCTCCCTCTCCTCTCCTCCTCCTCCTCCTCCCTCCCCTCCTCCTCTCCTCCCCTCCTCTCTCTCCTGTTCCTCTCCCCTCTGTGTATGTCCTCTCCTCCTCCTCTCCCTCTCTCTCTCCTCCTCCTCTCCCTCTCTCCTCCTCCCTCCCTCCCCTCCTCCTCCTCCTCTCCCTCTCTCTCCCCTCTCTCCTCCTCCTCCTCCTCTCCCTCTGTGTATGTCCTCTCCTCCTCCTCTCCCTCTCTCTCTCTCTCTCCTCCTCCTCCTCTCCCTCTGTGTATGTCCTCTCCTCCTCCTCCTCCTCTCTCCTCCTCCTCCTCCTCCTCCTCTCCCTCCCTCTCCTCCTCCCCTCCTCTCTCTCCTCTGTGTATGTCCCTCTCTCCTCCTCCTCCTCTCCTCCTCCCCCTCCTCTCCCCCTCTCTCCTCCTGTCCTCTCTCTGTGTATGTCCTCTCCTCCTCCCTCCCTCTCTCTCTCTCCTCCTCCTCTCCCTCTCTCCCTCTCCTCCTCTCCTCTCTCTCTCTCTCCTCCTCTCCCCCTCTCCTCCTCCTCCTCTCCTCTCCCTCTGTGTATGTCCCTCCTCCTCCTCTCTCTCTCCTCCTCCTCCTCCTCCTCTGTGTATGTCCTCCTCCTCCCTCCTCTCTCTCTCCTCCTCCTCCTCTCCCTGTGTATGTCCTCTCCTCCTCCCTCTCTCCTCCTCCTGTCTCCCTCATGTCCTCTCCTCCTCCTCTCCCTCTATCCTCCCTCTCTCCTCCTCCTCCTCTCTCCCTCTGTCCTGTCCTCTCCTCCCTCTCTCCCCTCCTCTCCTCCTCCTCCTCCTCCTCTCCCTCTGTGTATGTCCTGTCCCTCCTCTTCCTCCCTCTACCTACTCTCCTTCCTCTCCCTCTGTGTATGTCCTCTCCTCCTCCTCTCCCTCCTCCTCCTCCTCCCTCCTCCTCCTCTCCCTCTCCTCTCTCCCCTCCTCCCCCTCCTCTCTCCTCTCCCTCCCTCTCTCCTCTCCTCCTCCTCTCTCCTCTCTCCTCCTCCCTCTCCTCCTCCCCTCCTCTGTCTCCCCTCCTCCCCCTGTATCTCTCCTCCTCCTCCTCCTCCTCTCCCTCTCCTCCTCCTCCTCCTCCTCCTCCTCCCTCCCCTCCTCTCCCTCCTCCTCCTCCCTCTCCTCTGTTCTCAGTCTGTGTATGTCCTCTCTCCTCCTCCTCTCCCTCTCTCCTCCTCTCTCTCTCCCTCTGTGTATGTCCTCCTCCTCCTCCTCTCTGTTCCAGTCTGTGTATGTCCTCTCCCTCCCTCTCCCTCTCTCTCCTCCCCTTCCCTCTCCTCCTCTCCTCTCCCTCTGTGTCCTTCCTCCCTCTACCCTCTGTTCTCTCCTCCTCCTCCTCCTCCTCCTCTCCCTCTGTGTATGTCCTCTCTTCCTCCCTCTACCTACTCTGTTCTCAGTCTGTGTATGTCCTCTCCTCCTCCCCCTTCTCCTCCTCTCCCTCTCTCTCCTCCTCCTCCTCCTCTCCCTCTGTGTATGTCCTCTCTTCCTCCTCTCCCCTCTCCTCTCCTCTCCTCCTCTCCCTCTCTCTCCTCCTCTTCCTCCTCTCCCCTCCTCCTCCTCCCTCCTCTCCCTCTGTGTATGTCCTCTCTCTCTCCCTCCTCCTCCTGTTCTCCTCTCCCTCCTCCTCCTCCTCCTCCTCCCTCTGTGTATGTCCTCTCTTCCTCCCCTACCTCCTCTGTTCTCTGTGTCTGTCTATCTCCTCCTCCTCCTCCTCCCTCTCTCCTCCTCCTCCTCCCCCTCCTCCTCCCTCTGTATGTCCTCTCCTCCCTCTCCCTCCCTCTCTCCTCCTCCTCCTCTCCCTCTCTCTCCTCTCCTCTCCTCCTCCTCCTCCCTCTCCCTCCCCTCCTCCTCCTCCTCTCTCCCTCTGTGTATGTCCTCTCCCCTCTTCTCTCCCTCTACCTACTCCTCCTCTCAGTCTGTGTATGTCCTCTCCTCCTCCTCTCCCTCTCTCTCTCCTCCCCCTCCTCTCTCCTCCTCCTCCTCCTCTCCCTCTGTGTATGTCCTCTCCTCCTCCTCCTCTCTCTCCTCCTCTCTCCTCTCTCTCCTCCTCCTCCTCCTCTCCCTCTGTGTATGTCCTCTCTTCCTCCCTCTACCTACTCTGTTCTCAGTCTGTGTATGTCCTCTCCTCCTCCTCTCTCCTCCTCCTCTCCCTCTGTGTATGTCCTCTCTTCCTCCCTCTACCTACTCTGTTCTCAGTCTGTGTATGTCCTCTCCTCCTCCCTCTCCTCCTCCTCTCCCTCTCTCTCCTCCTCCTCCTCCTCTCCCTCTGTGTATGTCCTCTCCTCCTCCTCTCCCTCTCTCTCCTCCTCCTCCTCCTCTCCCTCTGTGTCTGTCCTCTCTTCCTCCCTCTACCTACTCTGTTCTCAGTCTGTTCTAATTCTTTAAGAAACAGGAAGTTATTGATGAAAACTGGATTTAGAGGATGATCTCCACCAATGAGTTTCTGTTGTCCTCTCCTCCTCCTCTCCCTCTCTCTCCTCCTCCTCCTCCTCTCCCTCTGTGTCAAACAATGGTTATTGATGAAAACTGGATTTAGAGGATATTCCCAATAGTTTCTTTGCTGTGTCAAACACTACTTTTTACCCCTTCCCATATGGTTCGCTCTGTGTAGGGAATAGGGCGCCATTTGGAACGTAGTCTCCTCTTTCTTTCCTCGGAATCATCTGAAAGTTTCAAACTGTTTCTAACTCTCCATTATGAACAAATGTTATAAATATCCTGCTGAATTAATTCTGCATAACTTACATCGGGAGCAGGAAAACTCTGAGGCTGCACTGAAAGCTCAGGGAGTTGGTTTGTGCAGTAGCTCCCCCTGACTGTCTTTTATGGAGATAATAGATTCCTTTTGGTTCAGCAGCTTTGATGTGGTTTCTGCATGAAAGAGGGCATCATTCTGGGGATGCTGGTGAGGGCACGTTAAGGGAGGACAACTTGTGAGAGTTTTGTCTTAGTTTGTCATCAACACTGTTGTTCAACATTAAATCGTGTTACCTTGATAAAAAGGTGGGCCGCGGTGGCCTCGGGTCCCCTGTGAACTTTGTGTGGTTTTGATGTTGATGTACAACTGGAAATTAAATAAAAAATTAAATTAACTTCAGATTAGAGTATACAGCAGTAGTATTTAATAGTGGATTAAACGTTGATTAATTATGTGTCTCTATTGAAAAATATACTTTTTTTCTTGGGTGAATATAGGTGGAATCCATTTTTTACATATGTATTTAATGATGATTCCTTCGAATAGATACAAACTAATTATATTGGTTTATGAGAGGGTAAATGGTGGTTAAATCCCCCTGCGGTCGATGTCCTCGCCTCCGCGGAAATCTAATTAGCATAATACAAATATCCCCATACAAAATCTGTCGAGAGAGTTTGCATTGGAGCACTTCCTCATCTGAGGGGGAAAAGTGTCAGAGAGAGTGGTGTTTTCTGGGGGTTTTTTTTTGCATTGGATGTGTCTCAATCCACTGTCGCACTTCCTCATCTGAGGGGGAAAAGTGTCAGAGATAGAGTGGTGTTTTGTCAGACCATGAGGCATCCCAAGGTTTTTTTTTTGCATTGGATGTGTCTCAATCCACTGTCGCACTTCCTCATCTGAGGGGGAAAAGTGTCAGAGATAGAGTGGTGTTTTGTCAGACCATGAGGCATCCCAAGAATCGGTCTTACAAAATCGTCTGTAGCGATCCGAAACGATTATGACCTCTCTATGGAAAGGTGAGACTCTCACGAACATGTACATTTCTGTTGGTTTACTCTAGGACGCCCTCACAAGACTCGTCGGAAGGTCCCTCGGTACCAGTAAAAAAATAAAATAAATGGAAGTATAGTATATGGAAACTGTTAAGTGCCAAAAATGAGGGGTTAAATACATGTAGTTCTTATATCTCTAAGATATAGGACAGACACTTCAGAACAAACTTCATTTAGGAATGTTTTTTAGGGGGACTATCTGTTCCATGTAGTGAAACTGCATTTTTATGGGTTAATAGCAGTAAAGGCCAAATAATACAATTTTTCATCAAATAATTGTTTTATAACATTTTTGGGGGGATACTTCAAGTGGTCAGATTGCAAAATGATCCTTGGTATGACCTTCTTAAAGCAATTCATTGAACAGACCCCCTCCCCCGGTTTAGAAAACTACGCAGTATTTCGGTATTTTATGTATTATTTCTTACATTGTAAGCCCAGGAAATCTTAAGCGTTATTACATACAGCCGAGAATAAGTATTGTATATAAAGTGATGACAATTTCCCATCATTTCAACCAGGAATACAACTTTCCAGAAGCGAATCCTTTGTTCGGACCTCCACCCTGGCCATTAGATATGATACCAGAGGCCGACCCAAAACAACATCCCGCAGAAGAGGTAGACGGAGCAGCCTCCTGGTCAGACTTCGAAGGTGTGCACCACCACCCACCGCTTCCGAGTATTACTCGCCAATGTACAGTCTCTTGACAACAAAGTGGACAAAGTTAGGGCAAGGGTTGCCTTCCAGAGAGACGTCAGAGATGGTAACATTCTCTGCTTTATGGAAACATGGCTCTCTCGGGATGTGTTGTCCGAGTCGGTACAGCCACCAGGTTTCTTCATTTGTCGCGCCGGCAGAAACAAACATCTCTCTGGTAAGAAGAAGGGCGGGGGTGTTATGCTTCATGATTAACGTCTCATGGTTTTAAATCATAACAACATACAGAAACTCAAGTCCTTTTGTTCACCTGACCTAGAATTCCTTACAATCAAATGCCGACCGTATTATCTCCCAAGAGAATTCTCTTCGATTATAGTCACAGTCGTGTATATCCCCCCCAAGCAGACACCTCGACTGCCCTGAAAGAACTTCACTGGACTCTACGTAAACTGGAAACCACATATCCTGAGGCTGCATTTATTGTAGCTGGGGATTTTAACGAGGCTAATTTGAAAACGAGGCTACCTAATTTCTACCAGCACATTGACTGTAGCACCTGCATGGGCAATACACTGGATCACTGCTACTCTAACTTCCGCTATGCATGCAAGGCCCTCCCCCGCCCTCCATTCAGCAAATCCGACCATGACTCCATCTTGCTCCTACCATCCTATAGGCAAAAACTCAAACAGGATTTAGCCGTGACTAGAACCATTCAACGCTGGTCTGACCAATCGGAATCCAAGCTTCAAGATTGTTTTGATCACGTGGACTGGGAAATGTTCCGGGAAGCCTCAGAGAATAACATTGATTTATTCGCTGACTCGGAGGAGGAGGAGGAGAGAGAGAGGAGGAGGAGGAGGAGAGGACATACACAGAGGGAGAGGAGGAGGAGAGGACAGACACAGAGGGAGAGGAGGAGGAGGAGGAGGAGGAGGAGGAGGAGGAGAGAGGAGGAGGAGGAGGAGGACAGACACAGAGGGAGAGGAGGAGGAGAGGACAGACACAGAGGGAGAGGAGGAGGAGGAGGAGGAGAGGACAGACACAGAGGGAGAGGAGGAGGAGGAGAGAGAGGAGGAGGAGGAGAGGACATACACATAGGGAGAGGAGGAGGAGGAGGAGAGAGAGAGGAGGAGGAGGAGGAGAGGACATACACAGAGGGAGTGAGTTTATAAGGATTGCATTGGAGATGTTGTATCCACTTGTGACTATTAAAACTTACCCCAACTAGAAACCGTGGATAGATGGCGGCATTCGTGCAAAACTGAAAGCGCAAACCACCGCATTCAAGATGTGGGAAAGATGTCGGGAATATAAACAGCATAGTTATTCCCTATGCAAGGATATCAAACAAGCAAAATGTTTGTATATGGACAAAGTGGAGTCGCAAGTCAACGGCTCAGACACAGGCAATTATGGGCTACAAAAGGAAAACCAGCCATGTCGTGGACACCGACGACAGGCTTCCAGACAAACGAAACATCTTCTTTGCCCGCATGGAGGAGATTACTGTGTCACTGACCTGGCCTTCTACCAAGGACTGCGGGCTCCCCCCTCTCCTTCTCCGTGGCCAATGTGAGTAAGACATTTAAACGTGTTAGCCCTCGCAAGGCACGTGGCCCAAAGGCATCCCAGACAAACTAACCACCTTCCTCTTTCCCTAGCTGCGTCAGGCTTCCAGACAAACTAAACACCTTCTTTCCCTAGCCGCGTCCTCAGTATATTTGCACATTGGGTCAATACAACTGCATCAGACAACATACATTCACACCAGCACTGTTATTTAACTCTTTCTCCTCCTACCCATTCGCTTCCCAGTCTGCTGTCCCCACATGCTTCAAGATGGCCACCATTGTTCCCGTACCAAACGGTCAAAGATAACTGAACTAAAGGACTCCACGTAGCACTCACTTCTGTCATCATGAAGTGCTTTGAGAGACAAGTCAAGGATCATATCACCTCTACCTTACCTGACACCCTAGACCCACTTCAGTTTGCTTACCGCCCCAATAGGTCCACAGATGATGTGATCGCCATCACACTACACACTGCCCTATCCCATCTGGACAAGGGGAATACATATGTAAGAATGTTGTTCATTGACTACAGCTCAGCATTCAACACTATAGTACCCTCAAGCTCGTCATCAAGCTCGAGACCCTGGGTCTCCACCCCCTCCCTATGTAATTGTGTCCTGGACTTTCTGACGGGCCGCCACCAGGTGGTGAAGGCAGAAAACAACATCTCCACTTCGCTGATCCTCAACACCTGGGGCACCACAAGGGTGTGTGCTCAGCCCTCTCCTGTACTTCCTGTTCACCCATGACTGCGTGGACACACGCCTCAATCACCAAGTTTGCAGACGACACAACAGTAGTGCGCTTGATTACCAACAACGACGAGACGGCCTACAGGGAGGAGGTGAGGGGCACTCGGAATGTGGTGTCAGGAAAACAACCTCTCACTCAACGTCCACCAAACAAAGGAGATGATCGTGGACTTCAGGAAACAGCAGAGGGAGCACCGCCCTACCCACATTGACGGAACAGTAGTGGAGAAGGTGGAAAGTGTTAAGTTCCTCGGTGTACACATCACAGACAAGCTGAAATGGTCCACCCACACAGACAACGTGGTGAAGAAGGCGCAACAGCATCTCTTCAACTTCAGGAGGCTGAAGAAATTCGGCTTGTCACCCAAAACCCTCACAAACTTTTACAGATGCACAATTGAAAGCATCCTGTTGGGCTGTATCACCGCCTGGTACGGCAACTGCACCGCCATCAACCGCAAGGCTCTCCAGAGGGTGGTGCGGTCTGCCCAACAGAGCACCGGGGGCAAACTACCTGCCCTCCAGGACACCTACACCACCCGATGTCACAGGAAGGCCAAAAAGATCATCAAGGACAACAACCACCCGAGCCACTGCCTGTTCACCCCTCTACCATCCAAAAGGCGAGGCCAGTACAGGTGCATCAAAGCGGGGACCTAGAGACTGAAAATACAGCTTCAATCTCAAGGCCATTAGACTGTTAAACAGCCATCACTAACACAGAGACACTGTTGCCTACATACAGACTCAATCATTAGCCACTTAAATAAATCGATCACTAAGGCACTTTAAATAATGCCATTTTAATCATGTTTACATATCTTACATTACTCATCTCATGTGTATATACTGTAATTTATACCATCTATTGCATCTTGCCTATGTCGCTCGGTCATCACTCATGCATATATTTATATGCACATATTCTTATTCCATCCCTTTAGATTTGTGTGTATAAGGTAGTTGTTGTGGTATTGTTAGATTCCTTGTTAGATATTACTGCAACTGTCGGGAACTAGAAGCACAAGCATTTCGCTACACTCACATTGACATCTGCTAACCATGTGTATGTGACCAATAACATTTGGTTTGATTTGACAGGGCTGTTTAGTGCCATAAATAATGGGTTACGTACATGGAGAAGAAATTACAAAATTTTCCTGATCTGTCTTATATCTCTGATATTCAGACCCCTTGACTTTTTTTCCACATTTTGTTATGTTACAGACTTATTTTAAAATTAAATTGTTTTTTTCTCCCCTCATCAATCGATACACTAAACCCATAATAACAAAACAAAAACATGTTTTTAGAAATGTTTGCAAATGCGTTTAAAATTTTTAAAAACGGGTGAAATTTGCATAAGTATTGAGATCCTTTACTCAGTACTTTGTTGAAGCACCTTTGGCAGCGATTACTGCCTTGAGTCTTCTTGGGTATAACACTACTAGCTTGGCACACCTGTATTTGGGGAGTTTCTCTCATTCTTCTCTGCAGATCCTCTCAAGCTCTGTCAGGTTCGTTGGGGAGCGTCACTGCACAGCTGTTTTCAGGCCTCTCAAGAGATGTTCGACCGGTTTCAAGACGATCTGGCTGGGCCACTCAAGGACATTGAGATACTTGTCCCGAAGCCACTCCTGCGTTGTCTTGGCTGTGTGCTTAGGGTTCTTGTCCTGTTGGAAGGTGAACCTTTGGCCCAGTTTTAGGTCCTGAGTGCTCTGGAGTAGGTTTTCTTCAACAATCTCTCTGTACTTTGCTCTGTTCATCTTTCCCTTGACCCTGACTAGTCTCCCAGTCCCTGCCACTGAAGAATATCCCTATAGCATGATGCTGCCACCACCATGCTTCACCGTAGGGATTGTGTCAGGTTTCCTCCAGACGTGACGCTTGGCATTCAGGCCAAAGAGTTCAATCTTGTTTCTCATGGTCTGAGAGTCCTTTAGGTGCCTTTTGGCAAACTCCAAGCGTGCTATCATGTGCCTTTTACTCAAGTGTGGCTTCCGTCTGTCCATTACGATAAAGGCCTGATTGGTCGAGTGCTGCAGAGGTGATTGTCCTTCTGGAAGGTTTTCCCATCTTCACAGGGGAACTCTGGAGCTTTATCAGAGTGACCATCGGGTTCTTGGTCACCTTCCTAACCAAGGCTCTTCTCCCCCGATTGCTCAGTTTGACCGGGTAAGAGTCTTTGTGGTTCCAAACGTCTTCCATTTAAGAATGATGGAGGCCACTGTGTTCAATGCTGCAGACGTTTTGGGGGTTCACTTCCCCCTCGACACAATCCTGTCTCAGAGCTCTACAGACAATTCCTTCGACCTCATGGCTTGGTTTTTGCTCTGACATGCACTGTCAACTGTGGGACATTATATAGACAGGTTTGTGTCTTTCCAAATCATGTCCAGTCAATTGAATTTACCACAGGTGGGCCCCAATCAAGTTGTAGAAACATCTCAAGGATGATCAATGGAAACAGGATGCACCTGAGATCAATTTCACATCTCATTGCAAAGGGTCTGAATACTTACGTAAATACGGTGTTTTTTGGGGTTTTTTTGCAAACATTTCTAAAAACCTGTTTTCACTTGGTCGTTATGGGGTTTTGTGTGTAGATTGATGAGGTAAAATATATAATTTAATCCATTTTAGAATAAAGAAAAAAAAAAAAAAGTCAAGTCAAGGGGTCTGAATACTTATGTAAATAAGTCAAGGGGTCTGAATACTTATGTAAATAAGTCAAGGGGTCTGAATACCTGTGTAAATAAGTCAAGGGGTCTGAATACTTGTGTAAATAAGTCAAGGGGTCTGAATACTTGTGTAAATAAGTCAAGGGGTCTGAATACTTATGTAAATAAGTCAAGGGGTCTGAATACCTGTGTAAATAAGTCAAGGGGTCTGAATACTTGTGTAAATAAGTCAAGGGGTCTGAATACTTTCTGAATGCACTGTAGGACAGACACTTCAGAACAAACTTCCTTTAGATTATTTGGTGGACTCTGCAGTAAGGACTATCTGTTATTCAATGTGTTTCTATTGGCTAATAGCAGTAAGGACTATCTGTTATTCAATGTGTTTCTATTGGCTAATAGCAGTAAGGCCTCTTATTCAATGTGTTTCTATTGGCTAATAGCAGTAAGGCCTATCTGTTATTCAATGTGTTTCTATTGGCTAATAGCAGTAAGGACTATCTGTTATTCAATGTGTTTCTATTGGCTAATAGCAGTAAGGACTATCTGTTATTCAATGTGTTTCTATTGGCTAATAGCAGTAAGGACTATCTGTTATTCAATGTGTTTCTATTGGCTAATAGCAGTAAGGACTCTGTTATTCAATGTGTTTCTATTGGCTAATAGCAGTAAGGACTATCTGTTATTCAATGTGTTTCTATTGGCTAATAGCAGTAAGGACTATCTGTTATTCAATGTGTTTCTATTGGCTAATAGCAGTAAGGACTATCTGTTATTCAATGTGTTTCTATTGGCTAATAGCAGTAAGGACTATCTGTTATTCAATGTGTTTCTATTGGCTAATAGCAGTAAGGACTATCTGTTGTTCAATGTGTTTCTATTGGCTAATAGCAGTAAGGACTATCTGTTATTCAATGTGTTTCTATTGGCTAATAGCAGTAAGGACTATCTGTTATTCAATGTGTTTCTATTGGCTAATAGCAGTAAGGACTATCTGTTATTCAATGTGTTTCTATTGGCTAATAGCAGTAAGGACTATCTGTTATTCAATGTGTTTCTATGGGCTAATAGCAGTAAGGACTATCTGTTATTCTGTTAATTCATCTGTTATTCAATGTGTTTCTATGGGCTAATAGCAGTAAGGACTATCTGTTATTCAATGTGTTTCTATGGGCTAATAGCAGTAAGGACTATCTGTTATTCAATGTGTTTCTATTGGCTAATAGCAGTAAGGACTATCTGTTATTCAATGTGTTTCTATTGGCTAATAGCAGTAAGGACTATCTGTTATTCAATGTGTTTCTATGGGCTAATAGCAGTAAGGACTATCTGTTATTCAATGTGTTTCTATTGGCTAATAGCAGTAAGGCTATCTGTTATTCAATGTGTTTCTATTGGCTAGTAGCAGTAAGGCTAAATGTTTTTTTCATTAAATATATTTGTTTAAATACTTCAAGCGGTCTTAAAATTCAACATCAAACATCAAAATGATCCTTGGTTTGAAAACCTACAGATGAGTAGAACTCCCCTCCCCCAGTTTAGACAGGGCTTAGACTGTAATGGGTTAATGCTTCTATTTTGGGTAAAACTGTTGAAATAAGCTCATGAGGCATTTCCAAATTATATTCTTCAAGAATTAATGGCTATATATATATATCATTAATTTAAACGTTTAAAAAATAAATGGATGTACCAATCTCCCCTTTAAACATTCCCTAATAAACATGTCTTTTTTTCATATTTTTTCATATTTTTTAAATAGATGATTTTGTGTGTTTTTTCTTCAGGTAATGAGTTCGGCCACCCAGAGTGGCTGGACTTCCCTAGGAAGGGTAATAATGAGAGTTATCACTACGCCAGGCGTCAGTACAACCTGCTGGACACTGACCACCTCCGTTACAAACAGCTCTATAACTTTGACCGGGACATGAACCGTACCGAGGACAAGTACGGCTGGCTGGCTGCACCACCGGTAAGGAAGCACACACACGCACACACTCACACACACACACACACACACGCTCACACACACACGCTCACACACACACGCTCACACACACACGCTCACACACACGCTCACACACACACGCTCACACACGCTCACACACACACACGCTCACACACACACACATACGCTCACACACACACAGCTGCATGCACGCTCACACACACACACACAGCTGCATGCACGCTCACACACACACACACAGCTGCATGCACGCTCACACACACACTGAGGAAAAATATGACTGCCTGGTTGTAGCATCCCTAAGGACACACAGTTCCATGCAGATATATACCCACAGTCAGCCACAGTCGGCCACAGTCGGCCACAGTCGGCCACAGTCGGCCACAGTCGGCCACAGTCGCCCACAGTCGGCCACAGTCGCCCACAGTCAGCCCTCTACTTCTTTTACATTTGTGTGTTCAGTATATCCACGACACATATATTTCCTGTCCATTTCCTTTCCTTTCTGCACCAGTGAAAACAGGCAGATACCTTCTGTCATCCCCACATGGAGGCAGACAGACAGACAGACAGACAGACAGATACCTTCTGTCATCCCTAACCCTATTCCCACATGGAGGAGGCAGACAGACAGACAGACAGATACCTTCTGTCATCCCTAACCCTATTCCCACATGGAGGAGGCAGACAGACAGACAGATACCTTCTGTCATCCCTAACCCTATTCCCACATGGAGGAGGCAGACAGAGAGACAGATACCTTCTGTCATCCCTTACCCTATTCCCACATGGAGGAGGCAGACAGACAGACAGATACCTTCTGTCATCCCCACATGGAGGAGGCAGACAGACAGACAGATACCTTCTGTCATCCCTAACCCTATTCCCACATGGAGGAGGCAGACAGACAGGCAGATACCTTCTGTCATCCCTTACCCTATTCCCACATGGAGGAGGCAGACAGACAGGCAGACAGACAGATACCTTCTGTCATCCCTTACCCTATTCCCACATGGAGGAGGCAGACAGACAGGCAGACAGACAGATACCTTCTGTCATCCCTAACCCTATTCCCACATGGAGGAGGCAGGCGGACAGTCAGGCAGGCGGACAGTCAGGCAGGCGGACAGTCAGGCAGGCGGACAGTCAGGCAGGCGGACAGTCAGGCAGGCAGACAGACAGACAGACAGACAGACAGACAGACAGACAGACAGACAGACAGACAGACAGGGAGGGAGGGAGGGGGAGGGTGGAGGACAGGCAGACAGACAGACAGACAGACAGACAGACAGACAGACAGACAGACAGACAGACAGACAGACAGACAGACAGACAGACAGACAGACAGACAGGGAGGGTGGAGGACAGGCAGACAGACAGACAGACAGACAGACAGACAGACAGACAGACAGACAGGGAGGGTGGAGGACAGGCAGACAGACAGACAGACAGACAGACAGACAGACAGACAGACAGACAGACAGACAGGGAGGGTGGAGGACAGGCAGACAGACAAGAACACAGACATGTTGTTACTCTTCCTGGGTTCCAACACAAATCATTAAACATGACATAATACAGAACATTAATAGACAAGAACAGCTCAAAGACAGAACTACATACATTTAAAATGGTACACATAGCCTACACACACTAGATGTGTATGTGGACATCTGCTATCAAACATCTCATTCCAAAATCATGGGCATTAATATGGAGTTGGTCCTCCCTTTGCTGCTATAACAGCCTCCACTCTTCTGGGAATGTTTTCCACTAGATGTTGGAACATTGCTGCTATAACAGCCTCCACTCTTCTGGGAAGGTTTTCCACTAGATGTTGGAACATTGCTGCTATAACAGCCTCCACTCTTCTGGGAAGGTTTTCCACTAGACAGACAGAACAGACAGCTATAACAGCCTCCACTCTTCTGGGAATGTTTTCCACTAGGAACATTGCTGCTATAACAGCCTCCACTCTTCTGGGAAGGTTTTCCACTAGATGTTGGAACATTGGCAGTTTTCCACTAGATGTTGGAACATTGCTGCTATAACAGAACTCACAGACTAGATGTTGGAACATTGCTGCTATAACAGCCTCCACTCTTCTGGGTTTTCCAAGATGTTGGAACATTGCTGCTTAAACATGACATAGATGTTGGAACATTGCTGCTATAACATTAATGGGAAGTTTTCCACTAGATGTTGGAACATTGCTGCTATAACAGCCTCCACTCTTCTGGGAAGGCTTTCCACTAGATGTTGGAACATTGCTGCTTAAAGCCTCCATGGCTTTCCACTAGATGTTGGAACATTGCTGCTACACAGTCACTAGCTTTGTAGATGTTGGACATCTGCTATCAAACATCTTCATTCCAAAAACATTGCTGGCACTCTTTGGGAAGGTTTTCCACTAGATGTTGGAACATTGCTGCTTGCCTACACTCTTCTGGGAAGGCTTTCCACTAGATGTTGGAACATTGCTGCTATAACAGCCTCCACTCTTCTGGGAAGGCTTTCCACTAGATGTTGGAACATTGCTACTATAACAGCCTCCAGTCTTCTGGGAAGGCTTTCCACTAGATGTTGGAACATTGCTGCTATAACAGCCTACAGTCTTCTGGGAAGGCTTTCCACTAGATGTTGGAACATTGCTGCTATAACAGCCTCCAGTCTTCTGGGAAGGCTTTCCACTAGATGTTGGAACATTGCTGCTATAACAGCCTCCACTCTTCTGGGAAGGTTTTCCACTAGATGTTGGAACATTGCTGCTATAACAGCCTACACTCTTCTGGGAAGGCTTTCCACTAGATGTTGGAACATTGCTGCTATAACAGCCTCCAGTCTTCTGGGAAGGCTTTCCACTAGATGTTGGAACATTGCTGCTATAACAGCCTCCAGTCTTCTGGGAAGGCTTTCCACTAGATGTTGGAACATTGCAGCGGGGACTGGCTTCCTTTCAGCCATGAGCATTGGTGAGGTCGGGCACTGATGTTAGGCAATTAGGCTTGGCTCTGTGCAGGCCAATCAAGTTCTTCCACACCAACCTCACTTTGTGCACGGCGGCGTTGTCATGCTGAAAGTAACGTTCTGCTGAAAACCAGATTTGTCCGTCGTACTGCCAGATGGTGAAGTGGGATCCATCACTCCAGAGAGCGCGTTTACATTTCTCCAGAAAACCCATTTCATGAAGCTCCCGACAAACAGTTATTGTGCTGACGTTGCTTCCAGAGGCCGTTAGGAACTCGGTAGTGAGTGTTGCAACCGAGGACAGACGATATTTATGCACTACTCGCTTCAGCACTCAGTGGTTCCATTCTGTGAGCTTGTGTGGCCTACCACTTCGCGGATGAGACGTTGTTGCTCCTAGACGTTTCCACTTCACAATAACAGCACTTACAGTTGACCAGGGCAGCTCTAACAGGGCAAACATTTGACAAACTGACTTTTTTGAAAGGTGACATCCTATGACGGTGCCACGTTGAACGTCACTGAGCTCTTCAGTAAGGCCATTCTACAGCCAATGTTTGTCTATGGAGATTGCATGGCTGTGGTCGATTTTATACACCCGTCAGCAACGCGTGTGACTGAAATAGCCGAATCCACTAATTTGAAGGGCTGTCCACATACTTTTGTATATACAGCGCCTTGTATATACTGCTACTACTATTGTTACTGTTACTGCTACTACTATTGTTACTGTTACCACTACTACTACTGTTACTGCTGCTACTACTGTTACTATTACTAGTACTACTATTGTTACTGTTACTACCATTGTTACTACTACTACTATTGTTACTGTTACTGCTGCTACTACTGTTACTATTACTACTACTACTATTGTTACTGTTACTAACATTGTTACTGCTACTACTATTGTTACTGTTACTGCTACTACTATTGTTACTGCTACTACTATTGTTACTGCTACTACTATTGTTACTGCTACTACTATTGTTACTGCTACTACTAGTGTTACTGTTACTACTACTACTATTGTTACTGCTACTACTACTACTAGTGTTACTGTTACTACTACTACTGTTGTTACTGTTACTACTATTGTTACTGTTACTACTAGTGTTACTGTTACTACTAGTGTTACTGTTACTACTAGTGTTACTGTTACTACCATTGTTACTGTTACTGCTACTTCTATTGTTACTGTTACTACTATTGTTACTGTTACTACTATTGTTACTGTTACTACTATTGTTACTACTACTACTATTGTTACTGCTACTACCATTGTTACTGCTACTACTATTGTTACTGTTACTACCATTGTTACTGTTACTGTTACTGCTACTTCTATTGTTACTGTTACTACTATTGTTACTGTTACTACTAGTGTTACTGTTACTACTAGTGTTACTGTTACTACCATTGTTACTGTTACTACTATTGTTACTGCTACTACTATTGTTACTGCTACTACTAGTGTTACTGTTACTGCTACTACTATTGTTACTGTTACTACCATTGTTACTGTTACTGCTACTACTATTGTTACTGCTACTACTATTGTTACTGCTACTACTATTGTTACTGCTACTACTAGTGTTACTGTTACTACTACTATTGTTACTGCTACTACTACTACTAGTGTTACTGTTACTACTACTACTGTTGTTACTGTTACTAATATTGTTACTGTTACTACTAGTGTTACTGTTACTACTAGTGTTACTGTTACTACTACTACTATTGTTACTGTTACTACCACTACTACTACTATTGTTACTGTTACTACTACTACTATTCTTACTGTTACTACTATTGTTACTGCTACTACTACTACTATTGTTACTGCTACTACTACTACTATTGTTACTGTTACTACTACTACTATTGTTACTGCTACTACTATTGTTACTGCTACTACTATTGTTACTGCTACTACTAGTGTTACTGTTACTACTACTACTATTGTTACTGCTACTACTATTGTTACTGCTACTACTAGTGTTACTGTTACTACTACTACTATTGTTACTGCTACTACTATTGTTACAAATACTACTATTGTTACTGTTACTACTACTACTATTGTTACTACTACTACTATTGTTACTGTTACTACTACTACTATTGTTACTGTTACTACTACTACTATTGTTACTGTTACTACTACTACTATTGTTACTGCTACTACTACTACTATTGTTACTGCTACTACTACTACTATTGTTACTGTTACTACTACTACTACTATTGTTACTGTTACTGCTACTACTATTGTTACTGTTACTGCTACTACTATTGTTACTGCTACTACTACTACTATTTTACTGCTACTACTACTACTATTGTTACTGTTACTGCTACTACTATTGTTACTGTTACTGCTACTACAATTGTTACTGTTACAACTACTACTGTTGTTACTGTTACTGCTACTACAATTGTTACTGTTACTACTACTACTATTGTTACTGCTACTACTACTACTATTGTTACTGTTACTACTACTACTATTGTTACTGCTACTGCTACTACAATTGTTACTGTTACTGCTACTACTATTGTTACTGCTACTACTACTACTATTGTTACTGTTACTACTACTACTATTGTTACTGCTACTAATACTACTATTGCTACTGCTACTACTAGTGTTACTGTTACAACTACTACTATTGTTACTGTTACTGCTACTACAATTGTTACTGTTACTGCTACTACTATTGTTACTGCTACTACTACTACTATTGTTACTGTTACTACTACTACTATTGTTACTGCTACTAATACTACTATTGTTACTGCTTCTACTACTACTATTGTTACTGTTACTACTACTACCATTGTTACTGCTACTACTATTGTTACTGTTACTGCTACTACTATTGTTACTGCTACTACTATTGTTACTGCTACTACTAGTGTTACTGTTACTACTACTACTATTGTTACTGCTACTACTACTACTAGTGTTACTGTTACTACTACTACTGTTGTTACTGTTACTAATATTGTTACTGTTACTACTAGTGTTACTGTTACTACTAGTGTTACTGTTACTACTACTACTATTGTTACTGTTACTACCACTACTACTACTATTGTTACTGTTACTGCTACTACTATTGTTACTGCTACTACTACTACTATTGTTACTGCTACTACTACTACTATTGTTACTGTTACTACTACTACTATTGTTACTGCTACTACTATTGTTACAAATACTACTATTGTTACTGTTACTACTACTACTATTGTTACTGTTACTACTACTACTATTGTTACTGTTACTACTACTACTATTGTTACTGTTACTACTACTACTATTGTTACTGCTACTACTACTACTATTGTTACTGCTACTACTACTACTATTGTTACTGTTACTGCTACTACTACTACTATTGTTACTGCTATTGTTACTGCTACTACTATTGTTACTGTTACTGCTACTACTATTGTTACTGCTACTACTACTACTATTGTTACTGCTACTACTACTACTATTGTTACTGTTACTGCTACTACTACTGTTACTGCTACTACAATTGTTACTGTTACAACTACTACTGTTGTTACTGTTACTGCTACTACAATTGTTACTGTTACTGTTACTACTAGTGTTACTGTTACTGCTACTACTATTGTTACTGCTACTACTACTACTATTGTTACTGTTACTACTACTACTATTGTTACTGCTACTAATACTACTATTGTTACTGCTTCTACTACTACTATTGTTGCTGTTGCTACTACTACATTGTTACTGCTACTACTATTGTTACTGTTGCTGCTACTACTATTGTTACTGCTGCTGTACTACTGTTGTTTGTTACTACTACTACTATTGTTACTGTTACTACTACTACCATTGTTACTGCTACTACTACTACTATTGTTACTGCTACTACTACTACTACTATTGTTACTGTTACTACTACTACTATTGTTACTGTTACTACTACTACTATTGTTACTGTTACTACTACTACTATTGTTACTGTTACTACTACTATTATTGTCACTGTTACTACTATTGTTACTGTTACTACTACTACTATTGTCACTGTTACTACTACTACTATTGTTACTGCTACTACTACTACTATTGTTACTGCTACTGCTACTACTATTGTTACTGCTACTACTATTGTTACTGTTACTACTACTACTATTGTTACTGTTACTACTACTACTACTATTGTTACTGCTACTGCTACTACTATTGTTACTGTTACTACTACTACTACTATTGTTACTGCTACTACTATTGTTACTGCTACTACTATTGTTACTGCTACTACTAGTGTTACTGTTACTACTACTACTATTGTTACTGCTACTACTACTACTAGTGTTACTGTTACTACTACTACTGTTGTTACTGTTACTACTATTGTTACTGTTACTACTAGTGTTACTGTTACTACTAGTGTTACTGTTACTACTACTACTATTGTTACTGTTACTACCACTACTACTACTATTGTTACTGTTACTACTACTACTATTGTTACTGTTACTACTACTACTATTGTTACTGCTACTACTATTGTTACTGCTACTACTAGTGTTACTGTTACTACTACTACTATTGTTACTGCTACTACTATTGTTACTGCTACTACTAGTGTTACTGTTACTACTACTACTATTGTTACTGTTACTACTACTACTATTGTTACTGTTACTACTACTACTATTGTTACTGTTACTACTACTATTATTGTCACTGTTACTACTATTGTTACTGTTACTACTACTACTATTGTCACTGTTACTACTACTGCTATTGTTGCTGTTGCTGCTGCTACTACTATTGTTGCTGCTGCTGCTGCTACTATTGTTGCTGCTGCTGCTACTACTATTGTTGCTGTTGCTACTACTGCTATTGTTGCTGTTGCTGCTACTGCTACTGTTGTTACTGTTACTGCTGCTGTTGTTGCTGTTTACTGCTGCTACTGTTGTTGCTGCTGCTGCTACTACTGTTGTTACTGTTACTGCTGCTACTGTTGTTGCTGTTGCTACTGTTGTTTGCTGCTGCTGCTGTTGTTGCTGCTGCTGCTGCTATTGTTGTTGCTGCTACTACTATTGTTACTGTTACTGCTACTGCTACTATTGTTACTGCTACTGCTACTACTATTGTTACTGTTACTGCTGCTGCTACTGTTGTTGCTGTTGCTGCTACTACTATTGTTGCTGTTGCTGCTATTGTTACTGTTACTGCTGCTACTATTGTTACTGCTACTACTATTGTTACTGCTACTACTATTGTTACTGTTACTACTACTACTATTGTTACTACTACTACTACTAGTGTTACTGTTGCTACTACTACTGGTGTTGCTGTTGCTACTGTTGTTACTGTTGCTACTGGTGTTGCTGTTGCTACTGGTGTTGCTGTTACTACTACTACTATTGTTACTGTTACTGCTGCTACTATTGTTGCTGCTGCTACTGCTACTATTGTTACTGCTACTGCTACTGTTATTGTTGCTGTTGCTACTACTGCTGTTTGTTACTGCTACTACTATTGTTGCTGCTACTACTACTACTATTGTTACTACTACTACTACTACTGTTGTTGCTGTTGCTGCTACTACTATTGTTACTGCTACTACTATTGTTACTGCTACTACTATTGTTGCTTTGTTACTGCTACTACTATTGTTACTGCTGCTGCTATTGTTGCTGTTACTACTACTACTATTGTTGCTGTTACTGCTACTACTATTGTTACTGTTACTACTACTACTATTGTTACTGCTACTACTATTGTACTGTTACTACTGTTGTTACTGTTACTACTACTGCTACTATTGTTACTTACTACTACTACTATTGTTTGCTACTGCTACTACTATTGTTGCTGTTTGCTGCTACTACTATTGTTACTGTTACTACTGCTACTACTATTGTTGCTGTTGTTACTACTGCTGCTATTGTTACTGTTACTACTACTACTGTTGTTGTTACTGCTGCTGCTGCTACTATTGTTGCTGCTGCTACTGCTACTGTTGTTACTGTTACTGCTGCTACTATTGTTGCTGTTACTACTACTACTATTGTTACTGTTGCTGCTACTACTATTGTTACTGTTGCTACTACTACTATTATTGCTGCTGCTACTATTGTTGCTGTTACTACTACTACTATTGTTACTGTTGCTACTATTGTTGCTGTTGCTACTACTGTTGTACTACTACTACTACTACTATTGTTACTGCTACTACTACTACTATTGTTACTGTTACTACTACTACTATTGTTACTGTTACTACTACTACTATTGTTACTGCTGCTACTGCTACTATTGTTACTGTTACTACTACTACTATTGTTACTGTTACTACTATTGTTACTGTTACTACTGGTGTTACTGTTACTACTATTGTTGCTACTACTACTACTATTGTTACTGCTGCTACTACTACTATTGTTACTACTATTGTTACTGCTACTACTGCTACTATTGTTACTGCTACTACTACTACTATTGTTACTGTTACTGCTACTACTATTGTTACAACTGCTACTATTGTTGCTGCTACTATTGTTACTGCTTGTTGCTACTATTGTTGCTGTTACTACTGCTGCTATTGTTGCTGTTACTGCTACTACTATTGTTGCTGTTGCTACTACTGCTATTGTTGCTGTTGCTACTGCTGCTGTTGTTGCTGTTGCTGCTACTACTATTGTTGCTGCTGCTGCTACTATTGTTGTCACTGTTGCTGCTGTTGTTGCTGTTACTGCTGCTGCTATTGTTACTGCTACTACTGTTGTTGCTGCTACTGCTGCTGCTGTTGTTTACTATTGTTGCTGCTGCTGCTACTGTTGTTGTTACTGCTACTGCTACTACTATTGTTACTGTTGCTGCTACTACTATTGTTACTGCTGCTACTGCTGCTGTTGTTGCTGCTGCTGCTGCTACTGTTGTTACTGTTGCTACTACTACTACTATTGTTACTGCTGCTGCTGCTACTATTGTTACTGTTACTACTACTGCTGTTGTTGCTGTTACTGCTATTGTTGCTGTTACTACTATTGTTACTGTTACTACTATTGTTACTGCTACTACTACTACTATTGTTACTGTTACTACTACTACTATTGTTACTGCTACTACTATTGTTACTGCTACTACTACTACTATTGTTACTGCTACTACTACTACTATTGTTACTGTTACTACTACTACTATTGTTACAACTACTACTATTGTTACAACTACTACTATTGTTACTGTTGTTACTACTACTACTATTGTTACTACTACTACTATTGTTACTGTTACTACTACTACTATTGTTACTGTTACTACTACTACTATTGTTACTGTTACTACTACTACTATTGTTACTGTTACTACTACTACTATTGTTACTACTACTACTACTATTGTCACTGTTACTACTATTGTTACTGTTACTACTACTACTATTGTTACTGCTACTACTACTACTATTGTTACTGCTACTACTACTACTATTGTTACTGTTACTACTACTACTACTATTGTTACTGTTACTACTACTACTACTATTGTTACTGTTACTGCTACTACTATTGTTACTGCTACTACTACTACTATTGTTACTGCTACTACTACTACTATTGTTAATGTTACTGCTACTACTATTGTTACTGTTACTACTACTACTATTGTTACTGTTACTGCTACTACTACTGTTACTGTTACTACTACTACTATTATTACTGCTACTACTATTGTTACTGTTACTACTACTACTATTGTTACTGTTACTACTAGTGTTACTGTTACTACTACTATTGTTACTACTACTACTATTGTTACTGCTACTACAATTGTTACTGTTACAGCTACTACTATTGTTACTGTTACTGCTACTACAATTGTTACTGTTACAACTACTACTGTTGTTACTGTTACTGCTACTACAATTGTTACTGTTACTGTTACTACTAGTGTTACTGTTACAACTACTACTATTGTTACTGTTACTGCTACTACAATTGTTACTGTTACTGTTACTACTAGTGTTACTGTTACTACTACTACTATTGTTACTGTTACTACTACTACTATTGTTACTGTTACTACTACTACTATTGTTACTGTTACTACTACTACTATTGTTACTGTTACTACTACTACTACTATTGTTACTGTTACTACTACTACTATTGTTACTGTTACTACTACTACTATTGTTACTACTACTACTATTATTGTCACTGTTACTACTATTGTTACTGTTACTACTACTACTATTGTCACTGTTACTACTACTACTATTGTTACTGTTACTGCTACTACTACTACTATTGTTACTGTTACTACTACTACTACTATTGTTACTGTTACTACTACTACTACTACTATTGTTACTGCTACTGCTACTACTATTGTTACTGCTACTGCTACTACTATTGTTACTGCTACTGCTACTACTATTGTTACTACTACTACTACTATTGTTACTGCTACTGTTACTACTATTGTTACTGCTACTACTACTACTATTGTTACTGTTACTACTATTGTTGCTGCTACTACTATTGTTACTGCTACTACTACTACTATTGTTACTGCTGTTACTACTACTACTATTGTTACTGTTACTGCTACTACTAATGTTAATACTACTATTGTTACTGTTACTGCTACTACTACTACTATTGTTACTGTTACTGCTACTACTGGTGTTACTGTTACCGCTACTACTATTGTTACTGTTACTGCTACTACTGTTGTTACTGCTACTACTACTACTATTGTTACTGCTGCTACTACTACTACTACTATTGTTACTGTTACTACTACTATTGTTACTGGTACTACTATTGTTACTATTGTTACTGGTACTACTATTGTTACTACTACTACTACTACTATTGTTACTGTTACTGCTGCTACTACTACTATTGTTACTGTTACTACTATTGTTACGGTTACTACTATTGTTACTGTTACTACTATTGTTGCTGCTACTACTATTGTTACTGCTACTACTACTACTATTGTTACTGCTGCTACTACTACTACTATTGTTACTGTTACTGCTACTACTGGTGTTACTGCTACTACTACTACTATTGTTACTGCTGCTACTACTACTACTACTATTGTTACTACTACTACTATTGTTACTGCTACTACTATTGTTACTGGTACTACTATTGTTGCTGCTACTACTATTGTTACTGCTGCTACTACTACTACTATTGTTACTGTTACCGCTACTACTATTGTTACTGTTACTGCTACTACTGTTGTTACTGCTACTACTACTACTATTGTTACTGCTGCTACTACTACTACTACTATTGTTACTACTACTACTATTGTTACTGCTACTACTATTGTTACTGGTACTACTATTGTTGCTGCTACTACTATTGTTACTGCTACTACTACTACTATTGTTACTGGTACTACTATTGTTACTGGTACTACTATTGTTACTGGTACTACTATTGTTGCTGCTACTACTATTGTTACTGCTACTACTACTACTATTGTTACTGCTGCTACTACTACTACTATTGTTACTGCTACTACTACTACTATTGTTACTGCTGCTACTACTACTACTATTGTTACTGTTACTGCTACTACTGGTGTTACTGTTACTGCTACTACTAATGTTACTACTACTATTGTTACTGTTACTGCTACTACTACTACTATTGTTACTGTTACTGATACTACTGGTGTTACTGTTACTGCTACTACTACTACTATTGTTACTGCTAATACTATTGTTACTGTTACTGCTACTACTATTGTTACTGGTACTACTATTGTTACTGCTACTGCTACTACTATTGTTACTGTTACCGCTACTACTATTGTTACTACTACTACTACTACTACTATTGTTACTGTTACTGCTACTACTATTGTTACTGCTACTGCTACTACTATTGTTACTGTTACTGCTACTACTATTGTTACTGCTACTACTACTACTACTATTGTTACTGCTACTACTACTACTATTGTTACTGCTACTACTACTACTATTGTTACTGTTACTACTACTACTATTGTTACTGCTACTACTATTGTTACTGCTACTACTATTGTTACTGCTACTACTATTGTTACTGCTACTTCTACTACTATTGTTACGGTTACTGCTACTATTGTTACTGTTACTACTACTACTATTGTTACTGTTACTACTACTACTATTGTTACTGTTACTGCTACTACTATTGTTACTGTTACTACTACTACTCCTATTGTTACTGTTACTGCTATTGTTACTGCTACTACTATTGTTACTGTTACTACTACTACTATTGTTACTGTTACTGCTACTACTATTGTTACTGCTACTACTACTACTATTGTTACTGTTACTACTACTACTACTATTGTTACTGTTACTGCTATTTCTACTACTATTGTTACTGCTACTACTACTACTATTGTTACTGCTACTACTACTACTATTGTTACTGTTACTACTACTACTACTATTGTTACTGCTACTACTATTGTTACTGCTACTTCTACTACTATTGTTACTGCTACTACTACTACTATTGTTACTGTTACTACTACTATTACTATTGTTACTGCTACTACTATTGTTACTGTTACTACTACTACTATTGTTACTGTTACTGCTACTACTATTGTTACTGTTACTGCTACTACTATTGTTACTGCTACTACTACTATTGTTACTGTTACTACTACTACTACTCTTGTTACTGTTACTGCTATTGTTACTGCTACTACTATTGTTACTGTTACTGCTACTATTATTGTCACTGTTACTACTATTGTTACTGTTACTACTACTACTATTGTCACTGTTACTACTACTACTATTGTTACTGTTACTGCTACTACTACTACTATTGTTACTGTTACTACTACTACTACTATTGTTACTGTTACTACTACTACTACTATTGTTACTGCTACTGCTACTACTATTGTTACTGCTACTGCTACTACTATTGTTACTGCTACTGCTACTACTATTGTTACTACTACTACTACTATTGTTACTGCTACTGTTACTACTATTGTTACTGCTACTACTACTACTATTGTTACTGTTACTACTATTGTTGCTGCTACTACTATTGTTACTGCTACTACTACTACTATTGTTACTGCTGTTACTACTACTACTATTGTTACTGTTACTGCTACTACTGGTGTTACTGTTACCGCTACTACTATTGTTACTGTTACTGCTACTACTGTTGTTACTGCTACTACTATTGTTACTGTTACTGCTACTACTGTTGTTACTGCTACTACTATTGTTACTGTTACCGCTACTACTATTGTTACTGTTACTGCTACTACTATTGTTACTGTTACTGCTACTACTACTGTTACTGTTACTGCTACTACTATTGTTACTGTTATTACTACTATTGTTACTGCTACTACTATTGTTACTGCTACTACTATTGTTACTGCTACTACTACTACTATTGTTACTGTTACTACTACTACTACTATTGTTACTGTTACTGCTATTGTTACTGCTACTACTATTGTTACTGTTACTGCTACTACTATTGTTACTGCTACTACTACTACTATTGTTACTGCTACTACTACTACTATTGTTACTGTTACTGCTACTACTATTGTTACTGTTACTACTACTACTATTGTTACTGTTACTGATACTACTACTGTTACTGTTACTGCTACTTCTACTACTATTGTTACTGTTATTACTACTATTGTTACTGCTACTACTATTGTTACTGCTACTACTACTACTATTGTTACTGTTACTGCTACTACTATTGTTACTGTTAATACTACTACTATTGTTACTGCTACTACTGCTATTGTTAATGTTACTGCTTCTACTACTACTATTGTTACTACTACTACTAGTGTTACTGTTACTAATATTGTTACTGTTACTACTACTACTATTGTTACTGTTACTACTATTGTTACTGCTACTACTACTACTATTGTTACTGTTACTACTATTGTTACTGTTACTACTATTGTTACTGTTACTACTATTGTTACTGTTACTACTATTGGTACTGTTACTACTATTGTTACTGTTACTACTACTACTACTATTGTTACTGTTACTACTATTGTTACTGTTACTACTATTGTTACTACTACTACTATTGTTACTGCTACTACTATTGTTACTGTTACTACTATTGTTACTACTACTACTATTGTTACTGTTACTACTATTGTTACTGCTACTACTATTGTTACTGTTACTACTATTGTTACTATTACTACTATTGTTACTGTTACTACTACTATTGTTACTGTTACTACTACTATTGTTACTGTTACTACTATTTTTACTATTACTACTATTGTTACTGTTACTACTACTATTGTTACTGTTACTACTACTATTGTTACTGTTACTACTACTACTATTGTTACTGTTACTACTATTGTTACTGCTACTACTACTACTATTGTTACTGTTACTACTATTGTTACTACTACTACTATTGTTACTGTTACTACTACTACTATTGTTACTGTTACTACTAGTGTTACTGTTACTACTATTGGTACTGTTACTACTATTGTTACTGTTACTACTACTACTATTGTTACTGCTACTACTATTGTTACTGTTACTACTATTGTTACTGTTACTACTAGTGTTACTGTTACTACTATTGGTACTGTTACTACTATTGTTACTGTTACTACTACTACTATTGTTACTGTTACTACTACTACTATTGTTACTGTTACTACTATTGTTACTGTTACTACTACTAATATTGTTACTGCTACTACTATTGTTACTGTTACTACTACTATTGTTACTGTTACTACTACTACTACTATTGTTACTGTTACTGCTATTGTTACTGCTACTACTATTGTTACTGTTACTACTACTACTATTGTTACTGTTACTGCTACTACTATTGTTACTGCTACTACTATTGTTACTGTTACTACTACTACTATTGTTACTGTTACTACTACTACTATTGTTACTGTTACTGCTACTACTATTGTTACTACTACTACTATTGTTACTGTTACTACTACTACTATTGTTACTGTTACTACTACTACTACTATTGTTACTGTTACTGCTATTGTTACTGCTACTTCTACTACTATTGTTACTGCTACTACTACTACTATTGTTACTGCTACTACTACTACTATTGTTACTGTTACTACTACTACTACTATTGTTACTGCTACTACTATTGTTACTGCTACTTCTACTACTATTGTTACTGCTACTTCTACTACTATTGTTACTGTTACTACTACTATTACTATTGTTACTGCTATTGTTACTGCTACTACTATTGTTACTGTTACTACTACTACTATTGTTACTGTTACTACTACTATTACTATTGTTACTGCTACTACTATTTTTACTGCTACTACTACTACTAGTGTTACTGTTACTGCTACTACTACTACTAGTGTTACTGTTACTGTTACTACTATTGTTTCTGTTACTGCTACTACTATTGTTACTGTTACTGCTACTACTATTGTTACTGTTACTGCTACTACTATTGTTACTGCTACTACTACTACTAGTGTTACTGTTACTACTACTACTACTATTGTTACTGTTACTGCTAATTGTTACTGCTACTACTATTGTTACTGTTACTGCTACTACTATTGTTACTGCTACTACTACTACTATTGTTACTGCTACTACTATTGTTACTGTTACTACTACTACTATTGTTACTGTTACTGCTACTACTACTGTTACTGTTACTGCTACTACTACTACTATTGTTACTGTTATTACTACTATTGTTACTGCTACTACTATTGTTACTACTACTACTATTGTTACTGCTACTACTATTGTTACTGTTACTACTATTGTTACTCTTACTACTATTGTTACTGTTACTACTACTACTATTGTTACTGTTACTACTATTGTTACTCTTACTACTAGTGTTACTCTTACTACTAGTGTTACTGTTACTACTATTGTTACTGTTACTACTACTACTATTGTTACTGTTACTACTACTACTATTGTTACTGTTACTACTATTGTTACTGTTACTACTATTGTTACTGTTACTACTAGTGTTACTGTTACTACTATTGTTACTGTTACTACTACTACTAGTGTTACTGTTACTACTACTACTATTGTTACTGTTACTACTACTACTATTGTTACTGCTACTACTATTGTTACTACTACTACTATTGTTACTGCTACTACTATTGTTACTGCTACTACTATTGTTACTGCTACTACTATTGTTACTGTTACTACTATTGTTACTGTTACTACTATTGTTACTGTTACTACTACTATTGTTACTGTTACTGCTACTACTATTGTTACTGCTACTACTAGTGTTACTGTTACTACTATTGTTACTGTTACTACTACTACTATTGTTACTGCTACTACTATTGTTACTGTTACTACTATTGTTACTGTTACTACTACTACTATTGTTACTGTTACTGCTACTACTATTGTTACTGCTACTACTATTGTTACTGCTACTACTATTGTTACTACTACTACTACTACTATTGTTACTGTTACTACTACTACTATTGTTACTGCTACTACTATTGTTACTACTACTACTACTACTATTGTTACTGTTACTACTACTACTATTGTTACTGTTACTACTACTACTATTGTTACTGCTACTACTATTGTTACTGCTACTACTACTACTATTGTTACTGCTACTACTACTACTATTGTTACTGTTACTACTACTACTATTGTTACTGCTACTACTACTACTATTGTTACTGTTACTACTACTACTATTGTTACTGCTACTACTACTACTATTGTTACTGTTACTGCTACTACTACTACTATTGTTACTGCTACTACTATTGTAACTGTTACTACTATTGTTACTGCTACTACTATTGTTACTGCTACTACTACTACTATTGTTACTGCTACTACTATTGTTACTGTTACTACTACTACTATTGTTACTGTTACTACTACTACTATTGTTACTGTTACTACTACTACTATTGTTACTGTTACTACTACTACTATTGTTACTACTACTACTATTGTTACTGTTACTACTACTACTATTGTTACTGCTACTACTACTACTATTGTTACTGTTACTACTACTACTATTGTTACTGTTACTACTACTACTATTGTTACAACTACTACTATTGTTACTGCTACTACTATTGTTACTGTTACTACTACTACTATTGTTACTGTTACTACTACTACTATTGTTACTGCTACTACTACTACTATTGTTACTGCTACTACTACTACTATTGTTACTGCTACTACTATTGTTACTGTTACTACTACTACTATTGTTACTGTTACTACTACTACTATTGTTACTGCTACTACTACTACTATTGTTACTGCTACTACTACTACTATTGTTACTGTTACTACTACTACTATTGTTACTGTTACTACTACTACTATTGTTACTACTACTACTATTGTAACTGTTACTACTATTGTTACTGCTACTACTACTACTATTGTTACTGTTACTACTACTACTACTATTGTTACTGTTACTACTATTGTTACTGTTACTACTATTGTTACTGTTACTACTGATGGAGAGGAGACAAGAAGGACGCTGCTATTTGCCATTTAGCAGATGTTTTTATCCATTCAAAGGTCTAGCCAACAACTGATCATGCAATTTTTATTTTTTATTTTGTTTAACCGTTATTTAACCGGACAACTCTTATTTACAAAGACAACCTTCCACCAAAAGGCAAAATGGCCTCCCGCGGGGACAGGGGATAAAAAATAAAATAGGACAAAACACACATCACAACAAGAGAGACAACACACCACTCCATAAAGAGAGACCTAAGACAACAATGCAGCAACACACATGACAACAACATAGTAGCAACACAACATGGCAGCAGCACAATATGGTAGCAGCACACAACATGGTACAAACATAATTGGGCACAGACAACAGAACAAAAGGCAAGAAGATAGAGACAACAATACATCCAAATCACATGGTGCCAGCGCATTGAATTCTTTCAGTAGTGTATCAATTTTTTGTATTTCTTTATTTTATCTTTATTTAACTAGGCGTGTCAGTTAAGAACAATTTCTTATTTTCAATGACAGCCTAGGAACAGTGGTTTAACTGCCTTGTTCAGGGGGCAGAACATCAGATTTTTACCTTGTCAGCTCGGGGATTCGATCTAGCAACCTTTCGGTTACTGGGCCAGCGCTCTAACCACTAGGCTACCCGCCTCCCCAATCAATACATTGCCTTGGTTGTTCTGCATAGTGAGCATGATTCTGACTTTGGTTTAATGTTGCCTCATTCCCCCCAGACCAAAGGGCTCAGTTGCTATTGGTGTTTAGAGGTGGGTTTGGAGGTTGTGTTTGAGCTATGCGTTAGTAGGGTAGTGGGCGGGCAGTGTTCCTCTCCCAACTAGATCAGTCTATTGAGGGTATATCCCAAATTGCACCCTAAGTACAGCTAAGTGAGTGAAGGGCCTGTAGGTGAACATACAGGCAGCAGGTACTTGGGTTAACATGTCTGTGTAGTGATGTTAGACGGAGTTAACATGGCTGTGTAATGTTAGACTGGGTTAACATGGCTGTGTAATGTTAGACTGGGTTAAACACGGAACAGTGTTTGTTGACCCTGTCTCCAGCAGCACCCTGTTCCCTATGTAGTGCACTACTTTTGACCAGGGCTATGTTCCCTATGTAGTGCACTACTTTTGACCAGAGCCCTATTCCCTATATAGTGCACTACTTTTGACCAGAGCCCTATTCCCTATGTAGTGCACTACTTTTGACCAGAGCCCTATTCCCTATGTAGTCCACTACTTTTGACCAGAGCCCTATTCCCTATGTAGTGCACTACTTTTGACCAGGGCCCTATTCCCTATATAGTGCACTACTTTTGACCATAGCCCTGTTCCCTATGTAGTGCACTACTTTTGACCAGGGCCCTATTCCCTATATAGTGGACTACTATAGACCAGAGCCCTATTCCCTATATAGTGCACTACTTTTGACCAGGGCCCTATTCCCTATATAGTGCACTACTTTTGACCAGGGCCCTATTCCCTATGTAGTGCACTACTTTTGACCAGGGCCCTATTCCCTATGTAGTGCACTACTTTTGACCAGGGCCCATACGTAATAGGGTGCCGTTTAGCATGTATCCAGCTACTGTTAACGTGTTATTAGGGGAGATTAACAATGTCACCCGGACAACTATTTATAGCTCAGTCCGGTTTCCCACGATGCCTTACTCCCCCCTCCCCCCCAGCCAATTACATAGCTAGAATATTCACTGTTGAGCGAGAGATAAGCTCTTTTGTGATTGGGCAGACAGGCGGAGGGATAGAGGGAGGATTGGATGGGATGGAGGTTAGGGAATAAACTGCCAATCACCCTCGTACATATGTCTATTTCAACATGAAACTTCCTATAACTTTTAAACTGGACGATTTATCTCAGTGGTTTTCGACATGTGTTTTTTTTTTTGGACAGAAATAAAGCTCGTCCACAGTGTTGCTATGAAACTTCTGTTGATGGATAGGTAGTAACAAAAACTGACCTCGTTGAGTATTGATGACGTTAATAATGGCCGAAAGGTTTCTCCTGTGACTGTGTTCCTTGTATTGATGAGGGTGATGTGGTACTTTACTGAAAGGTTTCTCCTGTGACTGTGTTCCTTGTATTGATGAGGGTGATGTGGTACGTTACTGAAAGGTTTCTCCTGTGACTGTGCTCCTTGTATTGATGAGGGTGATGTGGTACGTTACTGAAAGGTTTCTCCTGTGACTGTGTTCCTTGTATTGATGAGGGTGATGTGGTACTTTACTGAAAGCTTTTCTCCTGTGACTGTGTTCCTTGCAGGCGTTTGTGAGTGCCAAGCACGAGGGAGACAAGGTGATAGTGTTCGAGAGAGGCAACGTGCTGTTTCTGTTGAACTTCCACCCAACTAGGAGCCAGACCAACTACAGGGTGGCTGTGGCCTCGCCTGGGAAGTATCCTTATGGCTATGTATGAGTGTCCAGTGTGTGGGGGGTGGGGTGTTGGGGGTGTGGGGGGGGGGGGGCGTGGGTAGGTGGAAGGCTGGGCGGGATCTGTGGGTATAAATGCACAAAACATCCTAGGTACCTGGGTTCACACACACACACACACACACAGACATACGACACATTTACCACACACACCCCGTAGTGTCGGAACACACACACACACAGTGCCATGTTGGACTGTTTATTTCCATTTACCTGGGGCCTCGTCTCTCCCTTCCGGTGCATTGCTCTGATGTGTGAAGAGATGCTCTCTGAAGTCGGGAACACTAATAAATGCGCTGGCTGTCATTATAAAGCACCACCGTAAACATTGTACAGTCAAGTGTGTGTGTGCTCCAACACTACGGGGTGTGTGTGTGTGTGTGCTCCAACACTACGGGGTGTGTGTGGTAAATGTGTCGTGCGTGTGTGTGCTCCAACACTACGGGGTGTGTGTGGTAAATGTGTCGTGTGTGTGTGTGTGTGTGTGTGCTCCGACGCTACGGGGTGTGTGTGGTAAATGTGTGTGTGCGTGTGTGGAGGAACCAATTAGAGCAGAAGACAGATGAACGCGCCACTCAGAGGAAGAAGAGGTAAACAACAAGATCCAACCGGTCCAGAGTGCTTTTCCATTACATTCTGTATGCTGTTTCACACACAACAGCCTGAAAGGACATTTGCTCTCCTGTTCCACACCTGGACTGGGAGTTGCATGATGTTTATAGTGTTGTTGTCCTGCCCCCTCCATCATGGTCACCTGAGGCTTTTCACTCTCTAACGCTCTCTGATGCTGTTTCAAATGGTTTATCTCGGCTGTCCACCCAAGCTGCTCTGAGCTCTGTTCTGTTCTGTCTGTCTCTACTCTGAGCTCTGTTCTGTTCTGTCTCTACTCTGAGCTCTGTTCTGTTCTGTCTGTCTCTACTCTGAGCTCTGTTCTGTCTGTCTCTACTCTAGCTCTGTTCTGTCTGTCTCTACTCTAGCTCTGTTCTGTCTGTCTCTACTCTAGCTCTGTTCTGTCTGTCTCTACTCTAGCTCTGTTCTGTCTGTCTCTACTCTAGCTCTGTTCTGTCTGTCTCTACTCTAGCTCTGTTCTGTCTGTCTCTACTCTAGCTCTGTTCTGTCTGTCTCTACTCTAGCTCTGTTCTGTCAGTTCTGTCTGTCTCTACTCTAGCTCTGTTCTGTCAGTTCTGTCTGTCTCTACTCTAGCTCTGTTCTGTCTGTCTGTCTCTACTCTAGCTCTATTCTGTCTGTCTCTACTCTAGCTCTATTCTGTCTGTCTCTACTCTAGCTCTGTTCTGTCTGTCTCTAATCTAGCTCTGTTCTGTCTGTCTCTAATCTAGCTCTATTCTGTCTGTCTCTAATCTAGCTCTGTTCTGTCAGTCTCTACTCTAGCTCTGTTCTGTCTGTCTCTACTCTAGCTCTGTTCTGTCTGTCTCTACTCTAGCTCTGTTCTGTCTGTCTCTACTCTAGCTCTGTTCTGTCTGTCTCTACTCTAGCTCTGTTCTGTCTGTCTCTACTCTAGCTCTGTTCTGTCTGTCTCTACTCTAGCTCTGTTCTGTCTGTCTCTACTCTAGCTCTATTCTGTCTGTCTCTACTCTAGCTCTATTCTGTCTGTCTCTACTCTAGCTCTGTTCTGTCTGTCTCTAATCTAGCTCTGTTCTGTCTGTCTCTAATCTAGCTCTATTCTGTCTGTCTCTATTCTGCTCTGTCTCTAATCTAGCTCTGTTCTGTCAGTCTCTACTCTAGCTCTGTTCTGTCTGTCTCTACTCTAGCTCTGTTCTGTCTGTCTCTACACTAGCTCTGTTCTGTCTGTCTCTACTCTAGCTCTGTTCTGTCTGTCTCTACTCTAGCTCTGTTCTGTCTGTCTCTACTCTAGCTCTGTTCTGTCTGTCTCTACTCTGAGCTCTGTTCTGTTCTGTCTGTCTCTACTCTGAGCTCTGTTCTGTCTGTCTCTACTCTAGCTCTGTTCTGTCAGTTCTGTCTGTCTCTACTCTAGCTCTGTTCTGTCTGTCTCTACTCTAGCTCTGTTCTGTCTGTCTCTACTCTAGCTCTGTTCTGTCTGTCTCTACTCTAGCTCTGTTCTGTCTGTCTCTACTCTAGCTCTGTTCTGTCTGTCTCTACTCTAGCTCTGTTCTGTCTGTCTCTACTCTAGCTCTGTTCTGTCAGTTCTGTCTGTCTCTACTCTAGCTCTGTTCTGTCAGTTCTGTCTGTCTCTACTCTAGCTCTATTCTGTCTGTCTCTACTCTAGCTCTATTCTGTCTGTCTCTAATCTAGCTCTGTTCTGTCTGTCTCTAATCTAGTTCTGTTCTGTCTGTCTCTAATCTAGCTCTGTTCTGTCAGTCTCTACTCTAGCTCTGTTCTGTCTGTCTCTACTCTAGCTCTATTCTGTCTGTCTCTACTCTAGCTCTGTTCTGTCTGTCTCTACTCTAGCTCTGTTCTGTCAGTTCTGTCTGTCTACTCTAGCTCTGTTCTGTCTGCCTGCCTGTCTGTCTCTACTCTAGCTCTATTCTGTCTGTCTCTAATCTAGCTCTGTTCTGTCTCTACTCTAGCTCTGTTCTGTCTGTCTCTAATCTAGCTCTATTCTGTCTGTCTCTACTCTAGCTCTGTTCTGTCTGTCTGTCTGTCTCTACTCTAGCTCTGTTCTGTCAGTTCTGTCTGTCTCTACTCTAGCTCTATTCTGTCTGCCTGTCTGTCTCTACTCTAGCTCTGTTCTGTCAGTTTTGTCTGTCTACTCTAGCTCTGTTCTGTCTGCCTGTCTGTCTCTACTCTAGCTCTGTTCTGTCTGTCTGTCTCTACTCTAGCTCTGTTCTGTCTGCCTGTCTGTCTGTCTCTACTCTAGCTCTGTTCTGTCAGTTCTGTCTGTCTCTACTCTAGCTCTGTTCTGTCAGTTCTGTCTCTCTCTCTACTCTAGCTCTGTTCTATCAGTTCTGTCTCTCTCTACTCTAGCTCTGTTCTGTCTGTCTCTACTCTGAGCTCTGTTCTGTCTGTCTGGCTGTCTCTACTCGGAGCTCTGTTCTGTCTGCCTGTCTGTCTGTCTCTACTCTAGCTCTGTTCTGTCTCTACTCTAGCTCTGTTCTGTCAGTTCTGTCTGTCTCTACTCTAGCTCTGTTCTGTCTGCCTGTCTGTCTCTATTCTAGCTCTGTTCTGTCTGCCTGTCTGTCTCTACTCTAGCTCTGTTCTGTCTGCCTGTCTGTCTCTACTCTAGCTCTGTTCTGTCTGTCTGTTCTGTCTCTATTCTAGCTCTGTTCTGTCTGCCTGTCTGTCTCTACTCTAGCTCTGTTCTGTCTGCCTGTCTGTCTCTACTCTAGCTCTGTTCTGTCTGTCTGTTCTGTCTCTACTCTAGCTCTGTTCTGTCTCTACTCTAGCTCTGTTCTGTCAGTTCTGTCTGTCTCTACTCTAGCTCTGTTCTGTCTGCCTGTCTGTCTCTATTCTAGCTCTGTTCTGTCTGCCTGTCTGTCTCTACTCTAGCTCTGTTCTGTCTGCCTGTCTGTCTCTACTCTAGCTCTATTCTGTCTGTTCTGTCTGTCTCTACTCTAGCTCTGTTCTGTCTGTTCTGTCTGTCTCTACTCTAGCTCTGTTCTGTCTGTCTCTACTCTAGCTCTGTTCTGTCTGTCTGTCTCTACTCTAGCTCTGTTCTGTCTGTCTGTTCTGTCTGTCTCTACTCTAGCTCTGTTCTGTCTATCTGTCTCTACTCTAGCTCTGTTCTGTCTATCTGTCTCTACTCTAGCTCTATTCTGTCTGTCTCTAATCTAGCTCTGTTCTGTCTGTCTCTAATCTAGCTCTGTTCTGTCTATCTGTCTCTACTCTAGCTCTATTCTGTCTGTCTCTAATCTAGCTCTGTTCTGTCTGTCTCTACTCTAGCTCTGTTCTGTCTGTCTGTACTCTAGCTCTGTTCTGTCTATCTGTCTCTACTCTAGCTCTGTTCTGTCTATGTGTCTCTACTCTAGCTCTGTTCTGTCTATCTGTCTCTACTCTAGCTCTGTTCTGTCTATCTGTACTCTAGCTCTGTTCTGTCTATCTGTCTCTACTCTAGCTCTGTTCTGTCTATCTGTCTCTACTCTAGCTCTGTTTTGTCTGTCTGTCTCTCTGTCTGTCTGTCTCTACTCTAGCTCTGTTCTGTCTGTCTGTCTGTCTGTCTCTACTCTAGCTCTGTTCTGTCTGTTCTGTCTGTGTCTACTCTAGCTCTGTTCTGTCTGTTCTGTCTGTCTCTACTCTAGCTCTGTTCTGTCAGTTCTGTCGGTCTACTCTAGCTCTGTTCTTTCTGTCTCTACTCTAGCTCTGTTCTGTCTGTTCTGTCTGTCTCTACTCTAGCTCTGTTCTGTCTGTCTCTACTCTAGCTCTGTTCTGTCTGTCTGTCTCTACTCTAGCTCTATTCTGTCTATCTGTCTCTACTCTAGCTCTATTCTGTCTGTCTGTCTCTACTCTAGCTCTGTTCTGTCTGTCTCTCTCTACTCTAGCTCTATTCTGTCTGTCTGTCTCTACTCTAGCTCTGTTTTGTCTGTCTGTCTCTCTGTCTGTCTGTCTGTCTCTACTCTAGCTCCGTTCTGTCTGTCTGTCTATCTCTACTCTAGCTCTGTTCTGTCTGTGTCTACTCTAGCTCTGTTCTGTCTGTCTCTACTCTAGCTCTGTTCTGTCTGTCTCTACTCTAGCTCTGTTCTGTCTGTTCTGTCTGTCTCTACTCTAGCTCTGTTCTGTCAGTTATGTCTGTCTCTACTCTAGCTCTGTTCTGTCTGTCTCTACTCTAGCTCTGTTCTGTCTGTTCTGTCTGTCTCTACTCTAGCTCTGTTATGTCTGTCTCTACTCTAGCTCTGTTCTGTCTGTCTCTACTCTAGCTCTGTTCTGTCTGTCTGTCTGTCTGTCTGTCTCTACTCTAGCTCTGTTCAGTCTGTCTATCTGTCTCTACTCTAGCTCTGTTCTGTCTGTCTGTCTCTACTCTAGCTCTATTCTGTCTGTCTGTCTGTCTATCTGTCTCTACTCTAGCTCTGTTCTGTCTGTCTCTCTCTACTCTAGCTCTGTTCTGTCTGTCTGTCTCTACTCTAGCTCTGTTCTGTCTATCTGTCTCTACTCTAGCTCTATTCTGTCTATCTGTCTCTACTCTAGCTCTGTTCTGTCTATCTGTCTCTACTCTAGCTCTGTTCTGTCTATCTGTCTACTCTAGCTCTGTTCTGTCTATCTGTACTCTAGCTCTGTTCTGTCTATCTGTCTCTACTCTAGCTCTGTTCTGTCTATCTGTCTCTACTCTAGCTCTATTCTGTCTATCTGTCTCTACTCTAGCTCTATTCTGTCTGTCTCTCTACTCTAGCTCTGTTTTGTCTGTCTGTCTCTCTGTCTGTCTGTCTCTACTCTAGCTCTGTTCTGTCTGTTCTGTCTGTGTCTACTCTAGCTCTGTTCTGTCTGTTCTGTCTGTCTCTACTCTAGCTCTGTTCTGTCAGTTCTGTCTGTCTCTACTCTATCTCTGTTCTGTCAGTTCTGTCTGTCTACTCTAGCTCTGTTCTTTCTGTCTCTACTCTAGCTCTGTTCTGTCTGTCTACTCTAGCTCTGTTCTTTCTGTCTCTACTCTAGCTCTGTTCTGTCTGTCTCTACTCTAGCTCTATTCTGTCTGTCTGTCTCTACTCTAGCTCTGTTCTGTCTGTCTCTCTCTACTCTAGCTCTATTCTGTCTGTCTGTCTCTACTCTAGCTCTGTTTTGTCTGTCTGTCTCTCTGTCTGTCTGTCTGTCTCTACTCTAGCTCTGTTCTGTCTGTCTCTCTCTACTCTAGCTCTGTTCTGTCTGTCTACTCTAGCTCTGTTCTGTCTGTCTGTCTGTCTGTCTCTACTCTAGCTCTGTTTTGTCTGTCTGTCTGTCTCTACTCTAGCTCTGTTCTGTCTGTCTCTACTCTAGCTCTGTTCTGTCTGCCTGTCTGTCTCTACTCTAGCTCTGTTCTGTCTGTCTGTCTGTCTGTCTGTCTGTACTCCAGCTCTGTCTGTCTGTCTGTCTGTACTCTAGCTCTGTCTGTCTGTCTGTCTCTACTCTAGCTCTGTTCTGTCTGTCTGTCTCTACTCTAGCTCTGTTCTGTCTGTCTGTCTGTCTCTACTCTAGCTCTGTTCAGTCTGTCTATCTGTCTCTACTCTAGCTCTGTTCTGTCTGTCTCTACTCTAGCTCTGTTCTGTCTGTCTGTCTCTACTCTAGCTCTGTTCTGTCTGTCTGTTCTGTCTGTCTCTACTCTAGCTCTGTTCTGTCTATCTGTCTCTACTCTAGCTCTATTCTGTCTGTCTCTAATCTAGCTCTGTTCTGTCTGTCTCTAATCTAGCTCTGTTCTGTCTATCTGTCTCTACTCTAGCTCTATTCTGTCTGTCTCTAATCTAGCTCTGTTCTGTCTGTCTCTACTCTAGCTCTGTTCTGTCTGTCTGTACTCTAGCTCTGTTCTGTCTATCTGTCTCTACTCTAGCTCTGTTCTGTCTATGTGTCTCTACTCTAGCTCTGTTCTGTCTATCTGTCTCTACTCTAGCTCTGTTCTGTCTATCTGTACTCTAGCTCTGTTCTGTCTATCTGTCTCTACTCTAGCTCTGTTCTGTCTATCTGTCTCTACTCTAGCTCTGTTTTGTCTGTCTGTCTCTCTGTCTGTCTGTCTCTACTCTAGCTCTGTTCTGTCTGTCTGTCTGTCTGTCTCTACTCTAGCTCTGTTCTGTCTGTTCTGTCTGTGTCTACTCTAGCTCTGTTCTGTCTGTTCTGTCTGTCTCTACTCTAGCTCTGTTCTGTCAGTTCTGTCGGTCTACTCTAGCTCTGTTCTTTCTGTCTCTACTCTAGCTCTGTTCTGTCTGTTCTGTCTGTCTCTACTCTAGCTCTGTTCTGTCTGTCTCTACTCTAGCTCTGTTCTGTCTGTCTGTCTCTACTCTAGCTCTATTCTGTCTATCTGTCTCTACTCTAGCTCTATTCTGTCTGTCTGTCTCTACTCTAGCTCTGTTCTGTCTGTCTCTCTCTACTCTAGCTCTATTCTGTCTGTCTGTCTCTACTCTAGCTCTGTTTTGTCTGTCTGTCTCTCTGTCTGTCTGTCTGTCTCTACTCTAGCTCCGTTCTGTCTGTCTGTCTATCTCTACTCTAGCTCTGTTCTGTCTGTGTCTACTCTAGCTCTGTTCTGTCTGTCTCTACTCTAGCTCTGTTCTGTCTGTCTCTACTCTAGCTCTGTTCTGTCTGTTCTGTCTGTCTCTACTCTAGCTCTGTTCTGTCAGTTATGTCTGTCTCTACTCTAGCTCTGTTCTGTCTGTCTCTACTCTAGCTCTGTTCTGTCTGTTCTGTCTGTCTCTACTCTAGCTCTGTTATGTCTGTCTCTACTCTAGCTCTGTTCTGTCTGTCTCTACTCTAGCTCTGTTCTGTCTGTCTGTCTGTCTGTCTGTCTCTACTCTAGCTCTGTTCAGTCTGTCTATCTGTCTCTACTCTAGCTCTGTTCTGTCTGTCTGTCTCTACTCTAGCTCTATTCTGTCTGTCTGTCTGTCTATCTGTCTCTACTCTAGCTCTGTTCTGTCTGTCTCTACTCTAGCTCTGTTCTGTCTGTCTGTCTCTACTCTAGCTCTGTTCTGTCTATCTGTCTCTACTCTAGCTCTATTCTGTCTATCTGTCTCTACTCTAGCTCTGTTCTGTCTATCTGTCTCTACTCTAGCTCTGTTCTGTCTATCTGTCTACTCTAGCTCTGTTCTGTCTATCTGTACTCTAGCTCTGTTCTGTCTATCTGTCTCTACTCTAGCTCTGTTCTGTCTATCTGTCTCTACTCTAGCTCTATTCTGTCTATCTGTCTCTACTCTAGCTCTATTCTGTCTGTCTCTACTCTAGCTCTGTTTTGTCTGTCTGTCTCTCTGTCTGTCTGTCTCTACTCTAGCTCTGTTCTGTCTGTTCTGTCTGTGTCTACTCTAGCTCTGTTCTGTCTGTTCTGTCTGTCTCTACTCTAGCTCTGTTCTGTCAGTTCTGTCTGTCTCTACTCTATCTCTGTTCTGTCAGTTCTGTCTGTCTACTCTAGCTCTGTTCTTTCTGTCTCTACTCTAGCTCTGTTCTGTCTGTCTACTCTAGCTCTGTTCTTTCTGTCTCTACTCTAGCTCTGTTCTGTCTGTCTCTACTCTAGCTCTATTCTGTCTGTCTGTCTCTACTCTAGCTCTGTTCTGTCTGTCTCTCTCTACTCTAGCTCTATTCTGTCTGTCTGTCTCTACTCTAGCTCTGTTTTGTCTGTCTGTCTCTCTGTCTGTCTGTCTGTCTCTACTCTAGCTCTGTTCTGTCTGTCTCTCTCTACTCTAGCTCTGTTCTGTCTGTCTACTCTAGCTCTGTTCTGTCTGTCTGTCTGTCTGTCTCTACTCTAGCTCTGTTTTGTCTGTCTGTCTGTCTCTACTCTAGCTCTGTTCTGTCTGTCTCTACTCTAGCTCTGTTCTGTCTGCCTGTCTGTCTCTACTCTAGCTCTGTTCTGTCTGTCTGTCTGTCTGTCTGTCTGTACTCCAGCTCTGTCTGTCTGTCTGTCTGTACTCTAGCTCTGTCTGTCTGTCTGTCTCTACTCTAGCTCTGTTCTGTCTGTCTGTCTCTACTCTAGCTCTGTTCTGTCTGTCTGTCTGTCTCTACTCTAGCTCTGTTCAGTCTGTCTATCTGTCTCTACTCTAGCTCTGTTCTGTCTGTCTGTCTCTACTCTAGCTCTATTCTGTCTGTCTATCTGTCTCTACTCTAGCTCTGTTCTGTCTGTCTCTCTCTACTCTAGCTCTGTTCTGTCTGTCTGTCTCTACTCTAGCTCTGTTCTGTCTATCTGTCTCTACTCTAGCTCTATTCTGTCTATCTGTCTCTACTCTAGCTCTATTCTGTCTGTCTGTCTCTACTCTAGCTCTGTTTTGTCTGTCTGTCTCTCTGTCTGTCTGTCTCTACTCTAGCTCTGTTCTGTCTGTTCTGTCTGTGTCTACTCTAGCTCTGTTCTGTCTGTTCTGTCTGTCTCTACTCTAGCTCTGTTCTGTCAGTTCTGTCTGTCTCTACTCTAGCTCTGTTCTGTCTGTCTCTACTCTAGCTCTGTTCTGTCTGTTCTGTCTGTCTCTACTCTAGCTCTGTTCTGTCTGTCTCTACTCTAGCTCTGTTCTGTCTGTCTCTACTCTAGCTCTGTTCTGTCTGTCTGTACTCTAGCTCTGTTCTGTCTGTCTGTCTCTACTCTAGCTCTATTCTGTCTATCTGTCTCTACTCTAGCTCTATTCTGTCTGTCTGTCTCTACTCTAGCTCTGTTTTGTCTGTCTCTCTGTCTGTCTGTGTCTACTCTAGCTCTGTTCTGTCTGTTCTGTCTGTCTCTACTCTAGCTCTGTTCTGTCAGTTCTGTCTGTCTATGCTCTGTTCTGTCTGTCTCTACTCTAGCTCTATTCTGTCTCTACTCTAGCTCTGTTCTGTCTGTCTCTACTCTAGCTCTGTTCTGTCTGTCTGTCTCTACTCTAGCTCTGTTCTGTCTGTCTGTCTGTCTGTCTCTACTCTAGCTCTGTTCTGTCTGTGTCTACTCTAGCTCTGTTCTGTCTGTCTCTACTCTAGCTCTGTTCTGTCTGTCTCTACTCTAGCTCTGTTCTGTCTGTCTCTACTCTAGCTCTGTTCTGTCTGTCTCTACTCTAGCTCTGTTCTGTCTGTCTGTCTGTCTGTACTCCAGCTCTGTCTGTCTGTCTGTCTCTACTCTAGCTCTGTTCTGTCTGTCTCTACTCTAGCTCTGTTCTGTCTGTCTGTCTGTCTGTCTGTCTGTCTGTCTGTCTGTCTGTCTGTCTGTCTGTCTGTCTGTCTGTCTGTCTGTCTGTCTGTCTCTACTCTAGCTCTGTTCAGTCTGTCTATCTGTCTCTACTCTAGCTCTGTTCTGTCTGTCTGTCTCTACTCTAGCTCTATTCTGTCTGTCTGTCTGTCTGTCTCTACTCTAGCTCTGTTCTGTCTGTCTCTCTCTACTCTAGCTCTGTTCTGTCTGTCTGTCTCTACTCTAGCTCTGTTCTGTCTGTCTGTCTGTCTGTCTGTCTGTCTGTCTCTACTCTAGCTCTGTTCTGTCTGTTCTGTCTGTGTCTACTCTAGCTCTGTTCTGTCAGTTCTGTCTGTCTCTACTCTATCTCTGTTCTGTCAGTTCTGTCTGTCTCTACTCTAGCTCTGTTCTTTCTGTCTCTACTCTAGCTCTGTTCTGTCTGTTCTGTCTGTCTCTACTCTAGCTCTGTTCTGTCTGTCTCTACTCTAGCTCTGTTCTGTCTGTCTGTCTCTACTCTAGCTCTATTCTGTCTGTCTGTCTCTACTCTAGCTCTGTTTTGTCTGTCTGTCTCTCTGTCTGTCTGTCTCTACTCTAGCTCTGTTCTGTCTGTTCTGTCTGTGTCTACTCTAGCTCTGTTCTGTCTGTCTCTACTCTAGCTCTGTTCTGTCAGTTCTGTCTGTCTCTACTCTAGCTCTGTTCTGTCTGTCTCTACTCTAGCTCTGTTCTGTCTGTTCTGTCTGTCTCTACTCTAGCTCTGTTCTGTCTGTCTCTACTCTAGCTCTGTTCTGTCTGTCTCTACTCTAGCTCTGTTCTGTCTGTCTGTACTCTAGCTCTGTTCTGTCTGTCTGTCTGTCTCTACTCTAGCTCTATTCTGTCTATCTGTCTCTACTCTAGCTCTATTCTGTCTGTCTGTCTCTACTCTAGCTCTGTTTTGTCTGTCTCTCTGTCTGTCTGTGTCTACTCTAGCTCTGTTCTGTCTGTTCTGTCTGTCTCTACTCTAGCTCTATTCTGTCTCTACTCTAGCTCTGTTCTGTCTGTCTCTACTCTAGCTCTGTTCTGTCTGTCTGTCTCTACTCTAGCTCTGTTCTGTCTGTCTGTCTGTCTGTCTCTACTCTAGCTCTGTTCTGTCTGTTCTGTCTGTGTCTACTCTAGCTCTGTTCTGTCTGTCTCTACTCTAGCTCTGTTCTGTCTGTCTCTACTCTAGCTCTGTTCTGTCTGTCTCTACTCTAGCTCTGTTCTGTCTGCCTGTCTGTCTCTACTCTAGCTCTGTTCTGTCTGTCTGTCTGTCTGTACTCCAGCTCTGTCTGTCTGTCTGTCTCTACTCTAGCTCTGTTCTGTCTGTCTCTACTCTAGCTCTGTTCTGTCTGTCTATCTGTCTGTCTGTCTGTCTGTCTGTCTGTCTGTCTGTCTCTACTCTAGCTCTGTTCAGGTTGTCTATCTGTCTCTACTCTAGCTCTATTCTGTCTGTCTGTCTGTCTGTCTCTACTCTAGCTCTGTTCTGTCTGTCTCTCTCTACTCTAGCTCTGTTCTGTCTGTCTGTCTCTACTCTAGCTCTGTTCTGTCTGTCTGTCTGTCTGTCTCTACTCTAGCTCTGTTCTGTCTGTTCTGTCTGTGTCTACTCTAGCTCTGTTCTGTCAGTTCTGTCTGTCTCTACTCTATCTCTGTTCTGTCAGTTCTGTCTGTCTCTACTCTAGCTCTGTTCTTTCTGTCTCTACTCTAGCTCTGTTCTGTCTGTCTCTACTCTAGCTCTGTTCTGTCTGTCTGTACTCTAGCTCTGTTCTGTCTATCTGTCTCTACTCTAGCTCTATTCTGTCTATCTGTCTCTACTCTAGCTCTGTTTTGTCTGTCTGTCTCTCTGTCTGTCTGTCTGTCTCTACTCTAGCTCTGTTCTGTCTGTCTGTCTATCTCTACTCTAGCTCTGTTCTGTCTGTGTCTACTCTAGCTCTGTTCTGTCAGTTATGTCTGTCTCTACTCTAGCTCTGTTCTATCTGTCTCTACTCTAGCTCTGTTTTGTCTGTCTGTCTCTCTGTCTGTCTGTCTGTCTCTACTCTAGCTCTGTTCTGTCTGTCTGTCTATCTCTACTCTAGCTCTGTTCTGTCTGTGTCTACTCTAGCTCTGTTCTGTCAGTTATGTCTGTCTCTACTCTAGCTCTGTTCTGTCTGTCTCTACTCTAGCTCTGTTCTGTCTGTCTCTACTCTAGCTCTGTTCTGTCTGTCTCTACTCTAGCTCTGTTATGTCTGTCTCTACTCTAGCTCTGTTCTGTCTGTCTCTACTCTAGCTCTGTTCTGTCTATCTGTCTCTACTCTAGCTCTATTCTGTCTGTCTGTCTCTACTCTAGCTCTGTTCTGTCTGTCTGTCTCTACTCTAGCTCTGTTCTGTCTGTCTGTCTGTCTCTACTCTAGCTCTGTTCTGTCTGTTCTGTCTGTGTCTACTCTAGCTCTGTTCTGTCTGTCTCTACTCTAGCTCTGTTCTGTCTGTCTCTACTCTAGCTCTGTTCTTTCTGCCTGTCTGTCTCTACTCTAGCTCTGTTCTGTCTGTCTGTCTGTCTGTCTGTCTGTCTGTCTGTCTGTCTGTCTGTCTGTCTGTCTGTACTCCAGCTCAGTCTGTCTGTCTGTCTCTACCCTAGCTCTGTTCTGTCTGTCTGTCTCTACTCTAGCTCTGTTCTGTCTGTCTGTCTGTCTGTCTGTCTCTACTCTAGCTCTGTTCTGTCTGTCTCTCTCTACTCTAGCTCTGTTCTGTCTGTCTGTCTCTACTCTAGCTCTGTTCTGTCTATCTGTCTCTACTCTAGCTCTATTCTGTCTGTCTGTCTCTACTCTAGCTCTGTTTTGTCTGTCTGTCTCTCTGTCTGTCTGTCTGTCTCTACTCTAGCTCTGTTCTGTCTGTCGGTCTGTCTCTACTCTAGCTCTGTTCTGTCTGTCTGTCTGTCTCTACTCTAGCTCTGTTCTGTCTGTTCTGTCTGTGTCTACTCTAGCTCTGTTCTGTCTGTCTCTACTCTAGCTCTGTTCTGTCTGTCTCTACTCTAGCTCTGTTCTGTCTGTCTCTACTCTAGCTCTGTTCTGTCTGTCTCTACTCTAGCTCTGTTTAGTCTGTCTCTACTCTAGCTCTGTTCTGTCTGTTCTGTCTGTCTCTACTCTAGCTCTGTTCTGTCTGTCTCTACTCTAGCTCTGTTCTGTCTGTCTCTACTCTAGCTCTGTTCTGTCTGTCTGTACTCTAGCTCTGTTCTGTCTGTCTGTCTCTACTCTAGCTCTATTCTGTCTATCTGTCTCTACTCTAGCTCTATTCTGTCTGTCTGTCTCTACTCTAGCTCTGTTTTGTCTGTCTCTCTGTCTGTCTGTGTCTACTCTAGCTCTGTTCTGTCTGTTCTGTCTGTCTCTACTCTAGCTCTGTTCTGTCAGTTCTGTCTGTCTATGCTCTGTTCTGTCTGTTCTGTCTGTCTCTACTCTAGCTCTATTCTGTCTCTACTCTAGCTCTGTTCTGTCTGTCTCTACTCTAGCTCTGTTCTGTCTGTCTGTCTCTACTCTAGCTCTGTTTTGTCTGTCTCTCTGTCTGTCTGTGTCTACTCTAGCTCTGTTCTGTCTGTTCTGTCTGTCTCTACTCTAGCTCTGTTCTGTCAGTTCTGTCTGTCTATGCTCTGTTCTGTCTGTTCTGTCTGTCTCTACTCTAGCTCTATTCTGTCTCTACTCTAGCTCTGTTCTGTCTGTCTCTACTCTAGCTCTGTTCTGTCTGTCTGTCTCTACTCTAGCTCTGTTCTGTCTGTCTGTCTGTCTCTACTCTAGCTCTGTTCTGTCTGTTCTGTCTGTCTCTACTCTAGCTCTGTTCTGTCTGTCTCTACTCTAGCTCTGTTCTGTCTGTCTCTACTCTAGCTCTGTTCTGTCTGCCTGTCTGTCTAGCTCTGTTCTGTCTGTCTGTCTGTCTGTACTCCAGCTCTGTCTGTCTGTCTGTCTCTACTCTAGCTCTGTTCTGTCTGTCTCTACTCTAGCTCTGTTCTGTCTGTCTATCTGTCTGTCTGTCTGTCTGTCTGTCTGTCTGTCTGTCTGTCTGTCTGTCTGTCTGTCTCTACTCTAGCTCTGTTCAGTCTGTCTATCTGTCTCTACTCTAGCTCTGTTCTGTCTGTCTGTCTCTACTCTAGCTCTATTCTGTCTGTCTGTCTGTCTGTCTCTACTCTAGCTCTGTTCTGTCTGTCTCTCTCTACTCTAGCTCTGTTCTGTCTGTCTGTCTCTACTCTAGCTCTGTTCTGTCTGTCTGTCTGTCTGTCTGTCTGTCTGTCTCTACTCTAGCTCTGTTCTGTCTGTTCTGTCTGTGTCTACTCTAGCTCTGTTCTGTCAGTTCTGTCTGTCTCTACTCTATCTCTGTTCTGTCAGTTCTGTCTGTCTCTACTCTAGCTCTGTTCTTTCTGTCTCTACTCTAGCTCTGTTCTGTCTGTTCTGTCTGTCTCTACTCTAGCTCTGTTCTGTCTGTCTCTACTCTAGCTCTGTTCTGTCTGTCTGTCTCTACTCTAGCTCTATTCTGTCTGTCTGTCTCTACTCTAGCTCTGTTTTGTCTGTCTGTCTCTCTGTCTGTCTGTCTCTACTCTAGCTCTGTTCTGTCTGTTCTGTCTGTGTCTACTCTAGCTCTGTTCTGTCTGTTCTGTCTGTCTCTACTCTAGCTCTGTTCTGTCAGTTCTGTCTGTCTCTACTCTAGCTCTGTTCTGTCTGTCTCTACTCTAGCTCTGTTCTGTCTGTCTCTACTCTAGCTCTGTTCTGTCTGTCTCTACTCTAGCTCTGTTCTGTCTGTCTGTACTCTAGCTCTGTTCTGTCTGTCTGTCTGTCTCTACTCTAGCTCTATTCTGTCTATCTGTCTCTACTCTAGCTCTATTCTGTCTGTCTGTCTCTACTCTAGCTCTGTTTTGTCTGTCTCTCTGTCTGTCTGTGTCTACTCTAGCTCTGTTCTGTCTGTTCTGTCTGTCTCTACTCTAGCTCTATTCTGTCTCTACTCTAGCTCTGTTCTGTCTGTCTCTACTCTAGCTCTGTTCTGTCTGTCTGTCTCTACTCTAGCTCTGTTCTGTCTGTCTGTCTGTCTGTCTCTACTCTAGCTCTGTTCTGTCTGTTCTGTCTGTGTCTACTCTAGCTCTGTTCTGTCTGTCTCTACTCTAGCTCTGTTCTGTCTGTCTCTACTCTAGCTCTGTTCTGTCTGTCTCTACTCTAGCTCTGTTCTGTCTGCCTGTCTGTCTCTACTCTAGCTCTGTTCTGTCTGTCTGTCTGTCTGTACTCCAGCTCTGTCTGTCTGTCTGTCTCTACTCTAGCTCTGTTCTGTCTGTCTCTACTCTAGCTCTGTTCTGTCTGTCTATCTGTCTGTCTGTCTGTCTGTCTGTCTGTCTGTCTGTCTGTCTCTACTCTAGCTCTGTTCAGGTTGTCTATCTGTCTCTACTCTAGCTCTGTTCTGTCTGTCTGTCTCTACTCTAGCTCTATTCTGTCTGTCTGTCTGTCTGTCTCTACTCTAGCTCTGTTCTGTCTGTCTCTCTCTACTCTAGCTCTGTTCTGTCTGTCTGTCTCTACTCTAGCTCTGTTCTGTCTGTCTGTCTGTCTGTCTCTACTCTAGCTCTGTTCTGTCTGTTCTGTCTGTGTCTACTCTAGCTCTGTTCTGTCAGTTCTGTCTGTCTCTACTCTATCTCTGTTCTGTCAGTTCTGTCTGTCTCTACTCTAGCTCTGTTCTTTCTGTCTCTACTCTAGCTCTGTTCTGTCTGTCTCTACTCTAGCTCTGTTCTGTCTATCTGTCTCTACTCTAGCTCTATTCTGTCTATCTGTCTCTACTCTAGCTCTGTTTTGTCTGTCTTTCTCTCTGTCTGTCTGTCTGTCTCTACTCTAGCTCTGTTCTGTCTGTCTGTCTATCTCTACTCTAGCTCTGTTCTGTCTGTGTCTACTCTAGCTCTGTTCTGTCAGTTATGTCTGTCTCTACTCTAGCTCTGTTCTATCTGTCTCTACTCTAGCTCTGTTTTGTCTGTCTGTCTCTCTGTCTGTCTGTCTGTCTCTACTCTAGCTCTGTTCTGTCTGTCTGTCTATCTCTACTCTAGCTCTGTTCTGTCTGTGTCTACTCTAGCTCTGTTCTGTCAGTTATGTCTGTCTCTACTCTAGCTCTGTTCTGTCTGTCTCTACTCTAGCTCTGTTCTGTCTGTTCTGTCTGTCTCTACTCTAGCTCTGTTCTGTCTGTCTCTACTCTAGCTCTGTTATGTCTGTCTCTACTCTAGCTCTGTTCTGTCTGTCTCTACTCTAGCTCTGTTCTGTCTATCTGTCTCTACTCTAGCTCTATTCTGTCTGTCTGTCTCTACTCTAGCTCTGTTCTGTCTGTCTGTCTGTCTGTCTCTACTCTAGCTCTGTTCTGTCTGTCTGTCTGTCTCTACTCTAGCTCTGTTCTGTCTGTTCTGTCTGTGTCTACTCTAGCTCTGTTCTGTCTGTCTCTACTCTAGCTCTGTTCTGTCTCTACTCTAGCTCTGTTCTTTCTGCCTGTCTGTCTCTACTCTAGCTCTGTTCTGTCTGTCTGTCTGTCTGTCTGTCTGTCTGTCTGTCTGTCTGTCTGTCTGTCTGTCTGTACTCCAGCTCAGTCTGTCTGTCTGTCTCTACCCTAGCTCTGTTCTGTCTGTCTGTCTCTACTCTAGCTCTGTTCTGTCTGTCTGTCTGTCTGTCTGTCTGTCTCTACTCTAGCTCTGTTCTGTCTGTCTCTCTCTACTCTAGCTCTGTTCTGTCTGTCTGTCTCTACTCTAGCTCTGTTCTGTCTATCTGTCTCTACTCTAGCTCTATTCTGTCTGTCTGTCTCTACTCTAGCTCTGTTTTGTCTGTCTGTCTCTCTGTCTGTCTGTCTGTCTCTACTCTAGCTCTGTTCTGTCTGTCGGTCTGTCTCTACTCTAGCTCTGTTCTGTCTGTCTGTCTGTCTCTACTCTAGCTCTGTTCTGTCTGTTCTGTCTGTGTCTACTCTAGCTCTGTTCTGTCTGTCTCTACTCTAGCTCTGTTCTGTCTGTCTCTACTCTAGCTCTGTTCTGTCTGTCTCTACTCTAGCTCTGTTCTGTCTGTCTCTACTCTAGCTCTGTTCTGTCTGCCTGTCTGTCTCTACTCTAGCTCTGTTCTGTCTGTCTGTCTGTCTGTCTGTCTGTCTGTCTGTCTGTCTGTCTGTCTGTACTCCAGCTCTGTCTGTCTGTCTGTCTGTACTCTAGCTCTGTCTGTCTGTCTGTCTCTACCCTAGCTCTGTTCTGTCTGTCTGTCTGTCTGTCTGTCTGTCTGTCTGTCTGTCTGTCTGTCTGTCTCTACTCTAGCTCTGTTCTGTCTGTCTCTCTCTACTCTAGCTCTGTTCTGTCTGTCTGTCTCTACTCTAGCTCTGTTCTGTCTGTCTGTCTGTCTGTCTGTCTGTCTGTCTGTTCTGTCTGTCTCTACTCTAGCTCTGTTCTGTCTGTCTGTACTCTAGCTCTGTTCTGTCTATCTGTCTCTACTCTAGCTCTATTCTGTCTATCTGTCTCTACTCTAGCTCTATTCTGTCTGTCTGTCTCTCTGTCTGTCTGTCTGTCTCTACTCTAGCTCTGTTCTGTCTGTTCTGTCTGTGTCTACTCTAGCTCTGTTCTGTCAGTTCTGTCTGTCTCTGCTCTGTTCTGTCTGTCTCTACTCTAGCTCTGTTCTGTCTGTTCTGTCTGTCTCTACTCTAGCTCTGTTCTGTCTGTCTCTACTCTAGCTCTGTTCTGTCTGTCTCTACTCTAGCTCTGTTCTGTCTGTCTCTACTCTAGCTCTGTTCTGTCTATCTGTCTCTACTCTAGCTCTATTCTGTCTGTCTGTCTCTACTCTAGCTCTGTTCTGTCTGTCTGTCTGTCTGTCTCTACTCTAGCTCTGTTCTGTCTGTTCTGTCTGTGTCTACTCTAGCTCTGTTCTGTCTGTCTCTACTCTAGCTCTGTTCTGTCTGGCTCTACTCTAGCTCTGTTCTGTCTGCCTGTCTGTCTCTACTCTAGCTCTGTTCTGTCTGTACTCCAGCTCTGTCTGTCTGTACTCTAGCTCTGTCTGTCTGTCTGTCTCTACTCTAGCTCTGTTCTGTCTCTACTCTAGCTCTGTTCTGTCTGTCTGTCTGTCTGTCTGTCTGTCTGTCTGTCTGTCTGTCTGTCTGTCTGTCTGTCTCTACTCTAGCTCTGTTCAGTCTGTCTATCTGTATCTACTCTAGCTCTGTTCTGTCTGTCTGTCTCTACTCTAGCTCTATTCTGTCTGTCTGTCTGTCTGTCTGTCTCTACTCTAGCTCTGTTCAGTCTGTCTATCTGTATCTACTCTAGCTCTGTTCTGTCTGTCTCTACTCTAGCTCTGTTCTGTCTGTCTGTCTCTACTCTAGCTCTGTTCAGTGTGTCTGCCTGTCTCTACTCTAGCTCTGTTCTGTCTGCCTGTCTCTACTCTAGCTCTGTTCAGTCTGTCTATCTGTCTCTACTCTAGCTCTGTTCTGTCTCTACTCTAGCTGTATTCTGTCTGTCTGTCTCTACTCTAGCTCTGCTCTGTCTGTCTGTCTCTATTCTAGCTCTGTTCTGTCTCTACTCTAAATCAAATCAAATCAAATTTTATTTGTCACATACACATGGTTAGCAGATGTTAATGCGAGTGTAGCGAAATGCTTGTGCTTCTAGTTCCGACAATGCAGTGATAACCAACAAGTAATCTAACTAACAATTCCAAAACTACTGTCTTATACACAGTGTAAGGGGATAAGGAATATGTACATAAGGATATATGAATGAGTGATGGTACAGAGCAGCATACAGTAGATGGTATCGAGTACAGTATATACATATGAGATGAGTATGTAGACAAAGTAAACAAAGTGGCATAGTTAAAGTGGCTAGTGACATAAGGATGCAGTCGATGATCTAGAGTACAGTATATACATATGCATATGAGATGAATAATGTAGGGTAAGTAACATTATATAAGGTAGCATTGTTTAAAGTGGCTAGTGATATATTTACATCATTTCCCATCAATTCCCATTATTAAAGTGGCTGGAGTTGAGTCAGTGTCAATGTCAGTGTGTTGGCAGCAGCCACTCAATGTTAGTGGTGGCTGTTTAACAGTCTGATGGCCTTGGGATAGAAGCTGTTTTTCAGTCTCTCGGTCCCAGCTTTGATGCACCTGTACTGACCTCGCCTTCTGGATGATAGCGGGGTGAACAGGCAGTGGTTCGGGTGGTTGATGTCCTTGATGATCTTTATGGCCTTCCTGTAACATCGGGTGGTGTAGGTGTCCTGGAGGGCAGGTAGTTTGCCCCCGGTGATGCGTTGTGCAGACCTCACTACCCTCTGGAGAGCCTTACGGTTGAGGGCGGAGCAGTTGCCGTACCAGGCGATGGTACAGCCCGCCAGGATGCTCTCGATTGTGCATCTGTAGAAGTTTGTGAGTGCTTTTGGTGACAAGCCGAATTTCTTCAGCCTCCTGAGGTTGAAGAGGCGCTGCTGCGCCTTCTTCACGACGCTGTCAGTGTGAGTGGACCAATTCAGTTTGTCTGTGATGTGTATGCCGAGGAACTTAAAACTTGCTACCCTCTCCACTACTGATCCATCGATGTGGATAGGGGGGTGTTCCCTCTGCTGTTTCCTGAAGTCCACAATCATCTCCTTAGTTTTGTTGACGTTGAGTGTGAGGTTATTTTCCTGACACCACACTCCGAGGGCCCTCACCTCCTCCCTGTAGGCCGTCTCGTCGTTGTTGGTAATCAAGCCTACCACTGTTGTGT